>NC_053490.1:526299247-526476747 GCF_905171775.1 Rana temporaria | reverse complement strand
ACTGTATTCTTCCATTACTGTCCTTTTCTCCTTTGAGGTTTGCCAATGTAGACACAGGCCTCATCCTTTCCAAAAAAAAAAAAGAAAGAAGTTTGGCTGGGGTTCCCCTTTGAGAAAAGTTTTGCCCTGTATGTATTGCCCTCCCTGTTCTGACTCTTCTGTGTCTCTCCACAGCTCGGGCCCCTCAGTTCCTGGTCCAGCCTCTCTCAACATTCCAGAAGTATGGCGGCTCCGTAACACTCACCTGCGTGGTGGACCCACCCAACGCCGCCATCTCCTGGAGACTGAATGGAGTGCAGCTGGGAGACGTCCCAGGGGTCCTGGTGTCTGGAGGAACGCTGATCATCGCTAGTCTGAACAATGATACTGCTGGGAGGTACCAGTGCATCGCCCAGACCCCGTCCGGAGCCATGGCAAGCGTTCCGGCTATCGTAGCCTTGGCCAGTAAGTACCTTTTTTATTGATGATTGTATGAACATGAAGGACTGGTAAAATGCATGTCTACTGTAGCTAGATCTTCATTCTTTTGGATGGAGTGAGAAAGGGTTAGAGCCCTTGCCAGGTTTTTATTGCTAAGTATGGCTGTGATGTTGAGGAGTGACAGATTGGTAAATATGTTCTTTATGGTCATGGTTCCTATGTAGGAGTTAGTTGGCAGCTCTTTTAGTCTAAGACATTTTTCTCCAGTGTTCTCTTCATTTAATGCCAGAATCTAAAGCCCCGTACACACGGTCGGAATTCCCGACAGAAAAAGTCTGATGGGAGCTTTTGGTCGGGAATTCCGACCGTGTGTATGCTCCATTGGACTTTTTCTGTTGGGAATTCCGACAGAAATAGATTGAGAGTTGCTTCTCAATTTTCCCGTCGAAATTTCCAATGGACTTTTCCCCGTGGAAATCCAGATCGTGTGTATGGGGCATCGGCCTTGGTGAAAAGACTTACTGGACTTACATTAGGAGCTGTGGAGATCCCTTTTATACTCTACTAGACTACACCAGGGGCCCCAGGTTGAGAGATAAATGTTGGATTCCAAACCTTAACTTGCCAACCATTGGGTCCAATGTTCTACCAACACGCTTATTCTTGGGCACCCTTAAATCTCATTAATAACTCCATTTGAGTTGCCCGGTTTTGTGACAGGTTGACATCAGTTTTTAGGTACCTTTCTCCTGCACCCCAATGACATCTGTATCCCTTATGTGGAAGTGGCCTGGACTCTGCATTATACAAGTACAGTAGAACCTTGGATTATGACTATAATCCATTCCAGGAGAATTCTCGTAATACAAAACACTTGCATATCAAAGCGAGTTTCCCCATAGCAGTCAATGGAAACGAAAATAATTTGATCCGCATTGAGTTCAATGGCATGCAATACTGCATGTGGCCAGAGGTGAAGGGCGCCAGAGAGCCTTGGAAACACTCGGAAAAGGCCAGAGGACAGCTCGGCTGACTCGGAAAGGCTCAGAAACACCCAGGGATTGAGTATTTCAGAGCATTTTAGAACGGCTTTGAACGGCTCTGTAACTACACCCCGTGTATGAAAGGGGTTAAGGTCGTTTAGGATATTCCATTCCCAAACACAAGGCAGCAACCGGACACTCGAATCAGGCAAACAAGAAACCCATACGAATAATTCTGCCCCAAATACGAGGTTCAAGCAGGAATCACAATCTTTATTGAAAGGCTTATATACAGTAAAAGAGTAGGTGCATACATATCCTGCTCATATTACTCTGAAAATACACCTGTGACTAGACCTAATTAACATGAGCTAATTAACTAATCCCTTACAGCAGCTGATGACTCAGAGACATGACCTTTAGGCTAGACTTGCCGTCTGGTAGCTCAGGTGACACAAGTAACATTATCACAAATACACCTTCACACAATTGCAGGGTCAATTAGCACAAGCAACAATGAGATCTAATTACTCTTAAATTGAACTTCCTGGAATGCCCAAATAAGGAGTTATACTTCCTGGGCATAGCCCTCATAGTGAACAGGGGATAACATCTTCATATTTCTTGAGAGATATTGTTAATGAATGTTACTGCCCCATTTTTAGTAGTCCAAGATATATTTTCTCAGTCTCCCTATGCCCCTAATGGACATAGGGTGATTTAGACATAAGAGGTGCATGGGGTTCTGAAGCAAGGGTACCCCATACTTTCTAAGGGATTCTGGGTTCCACAGGCCCTCCCGTTACAGGTTCCGATCGGCTCCACTCTGCTCTGCTCGGCTCCAGCGCCACCGCACCTGAGGCAAAATATGGTACTGCACACGCCATTAGCTTGAATTCTGCTAGTTTTGCGAGACAACACTCGCAAACCGAGTCAGAATGAAAAAAAAAAGTTGCACATCTTTCAAAATGCCCGTTAACCGCGTTACTCGTAAACCGAGGTTCCACTGTACTTAAACATCATTCACTTTGATGCCTTCCAGTTGTTATAATGTCTCTTCTGCCTTAAGACTCCCATGTGATATAGATTTGCAGGAGATAGGAGATTATTAATTTGTGTTTTATGCAGAAGGCCACATCAATATCTGGACAAGTATTGTTTTCTTTAGACCATTAGCTCAGTTGTGGATGAGCTGACAATATTCTTAAAGGAGAGAAGCACCATTTTTAGAATGACATAAGCATGCAGAAAGGTGCATTTCTGTACAGAAGCATACACTCATGGTCCTTTAAGATAGGGATGGGGTTCATCCATACAGAAATAAGGTGTTCACCCATCCATCAAAGCCAGCCTCACTTGCTTATCCCTTTATTTTTAACCACTTAAGGACCGCCTCCTGCACATTTACATCGGCAGAATGACAAGGCTGGGCACATGCACGTACAGGTATGTCCTCTGCTAGTACCCAGCCGTGGGTCGCGGGTGCGCGGACCCGATCGCCGCTGGAGTCCCGCGATCGGTCCCCGGAGCTGAAGAACGGGGAGAGCTGTATGTAAACACAGCTTCCCCGTTCTTCACTGTGGCGGCGGCATTGATCGTGTGTTCCCTTTTATAGGGATACACAATCGATGACGTCACACCTACAGCACACACCCCCCTACAGTTAGAAACAGACATGAGGTCATACATAACCCCTTTAGTGCCCCCTTGTGGTAAACTCCCAAACTGCAATTGTAATTTTCACAGTAAACAATTTTTTACTGTGAAAATGACAATGGTCCCAAAAATGTGTCAATATTGTCCGAAGTGTCCGCCATAATGTTGCAGTCACGAAAAAAAATCGTGGATCGCTGCCATTAGTAGTAAAAAAAAAAAATAATAATAAAAATTCAATAAAACTATCCCCTATTTTGTAAACGCTAAACATTTTGCGTAAACCAACCGATAAACGCTTATTGCGATTTTTTTACCAAAAATAGGTAGAAGAATACGTATCGGCCTAAACTGAGGAAAAAAATGTTTTTTTATATATTTTTGGGGGATATTAATTATAGCAATAATTTGTTTGTTATAGTATTTTTGTTTATAGCGCAAAAAATAAAAACCACAGAGGTGATCAAATACCACCAAAAGAAAGCACTATTTGTGGGAAAAAAAGGACGCCAATTTTGTTTGGGAGCCACGTCGCACGACCGCGCAATTGTCTGTTAAAGCGACGCAGTGCCAAATCGCAAAACCAGGCCGGATCCTTTAGCTGCCTAAAGGTCCGGGTCTTAAGTGGTTAAATACTCTCCCTGCAGACCCCCACAACCTGCCAGGGTTGTGGGGAAGAGGCCTTTGACCTCATCAACATGGGTACAAGGTGCTTTGCCAATGAGGGTTTCACCTGTCAAGGTACCCTCTACACATAGGTGTGCGCACAGGGTGTGCCAGGTGTGCCCAGGCACACCCTAATCACCCTGTGCAGAACAGATTCCCCCTACTGATCTGGCTCCCCTCTTTCCCCCCACAGCACTTCTGGCTTCTCTCCTCTCCCACCAGTTGTTGCTGTGGATGCTATAGGATGAGTGGGGGAAGGGGCCAGTAAATATGCCATTTACCGGCCCCTTCCCTTTCTGAATGAAGATTGTGAGTGATCGGTAGAGTGTGTTTGAGCTTTGGGGTGCACACCCTAATACCAAAGGCTGCGCACACCTATGCCTCTTCATATTGGGGGCACGTGACCTGGTATTGTTCTGGATAGGGCACGTTTGCTGCTCCTTCTTCCCTGGCCAGCCAGCCTACATTCTTGGGTAAGGGTCTGGTGTGGATTTTGGGAAGGACTCCATGCTTTTTTGGTTGTTTTTTTGTGTGTGGGTTTCTCCCTTAAAATAAATACCAAGACCAGAGGGTCTTGCATGCCATTTTTATTTGCATGGGGATCTGTTCTTAAAACCCATACCAGACCCTCATCAAAGATAAAGGTCCGGTAAGGATTTGTCGTGGGAACCCCGCACCATTTTTCTTTTGTTTCCATAGGTCTCCCCTTACAATTCTTATCTAGGATAAAGATAAAGAAATTTGCCGGCTGCTTTGTTTATGATATACAGTAAAACCTCAGATTGCAAGGAACGTGGTTTCTGAGCGTTTTGCAATAAACGCTGTTTTATTTTTTTAAATCCTGACTTGGTTTGCGTTGTCAAGATGAACAGGATTCAAGCCTCTGGGGTGTGCAGTACCACATTTGGCCAGAGGTGCGGGGGCACCGATGATGCTCAGAGAGACAGAGGCATAGCTTGAAGCTTGTGGGCCTGGATGCAAAAGTTGACCTGGCCCCTGGGCTGTTCTCACCCTGTGCTCCTCTCCATTAAGGAAATGGCTCACAGCTTGTCCCCAGCCAATGAGAATGGAGGGTTGTGGACCGTGGAAGGCAAAGTGGAAGCCCAGTACTGGAGCGTAGCTGTGGGGCCCTTGGGCAGATCTTTTTTGAGTGTTTACGAGTGTCTCCGATGACCCCCCACCTCTGGCCACATGCGGTAATGCACTAACAGTGACACTGGAACAAATTATTATTATAGGGACACTCAAATTCATGAATGAATACAAATGTATCCGAAGTTACGAATTATCTGAAATAACGAATGCGGCATCTAAACAAATGGAACGGAACTAATTAATAATAAATAATAATAATAAAAAGGTTTTATTATTATTATTATTATTATTTATTATTATTAATGTGTTACGTTCCATCCATTTAGATGTGGCATTCGTTATTTCGGATAATTCGTAACTTTGGATACATTTGTATTCGTTCATCAAAATGAGTTTCCCCATAGGACAAATTTGAAAAGAAATTCCAATTCCTATAATTTAATAGTTAGTAATAGTTAAGTTATTATCAGTTAGATAATATTTCAGATATTTAAATTTTCGTTTTTTTTTTTTAATTTTCTGATTTTCGTTCTTATTTTTGAATATTAGTTCTTTGAATTTTCGTTCTTATTTTGAATTTTCGGAATTTTCAAATTTACGACTCTCCGAATTTCCAAATTTACATATTTAAAAATTTCCAGATTTTCAAATTCCCGAATTTTTAAATTTCCAGATATTTAAATTTTAGAATTTTCGAATTTAGGAATATTCATAAAAAATTTGTGGAGCGGGTTTTCTTTAATTTGCATATTTCCGAATTAACAAATTGAGCAAAATTTGTTAAAAAAACTAATTCAGAACAAAAACTAATTTTTAGGTGACTCACTATGCCTTTCAGAAAATAATTTGGAGTGTTTGCTTTCCAAAATCGGGTCATTTGCTGTCTTGGTGTTTCAGGGCCTCCAAAAATGTGATGTAGGTAGTCAGGAAATTAGATGCATAATTTACGCCCCTTAAAAGCCTAAAGTGTTCCTTGGATTTTGGGCCCCTCCATGCATCTAGGATGTGAAAAAGTCTCACACATATTCCCTAATCCCTTATTTAGGAGACATAGCAGAATGTATTATGGGGTTTAATTGTAAGTATGCCTATGCTGCATGTAAGAAATAACTTACTTAAATTAGAACTTTATTTACTTTCTTCATTTTGCACAAAATTAGGACAAAAAAATTACAACTTTCAAAAAAATAAAACATGCCGCTTACCTTGCCATACCTTGGACTTTCTATTTTCCAAAAATGGGGTAATCTGGGGTGAATTTGTACTGTGCTGGCATTTAACCACTTAAGCCCCCGACCATTATGCAGCTAAAGGACCAGGCCCCTTTTTGCGATTCGGCACTGCGTCGCTTTAATTTACAATTGCGCGGTCGTGCGACGTGGCTCCCAAACAAAATTGGCGTCCTTTTTTTCCCACAAATAGAGCTTTCTTTTGGTGGTATTTGATCACCTCTGCGGTTTTTATTTTTTATGCTATAAACAAAAATAGAGCAACAATTTTGAACAAAATGCAATATTTTTTACTTTTTGCTATAATAAATATCCCCCAAAAATATATAAAAAAAATAAAAAAATGTCCTCAGTTTAGGCCGAAACGTATACTTCTACATATGTTTGGTAAAAAAAAAAATCGCAATAAGCGTTTATTGATTGGTTTGAGCAAAAGTTATAGCGTCTACAAAATAGGGGATAGTTTTATGGCATTTTTATTAATATTTTTTTTCCTACTAATGGCGGTGATCAGCGATTTTTATCGCGGCTGCGAAATTATGGCGGACACATTGGACACTTTTGACACATTTTTGGGACCATTGTCATTTTTACAGCGATCAGTGCTAAAAAAATGCACTGATTACTGTGAAAATGACAATGGCAGTGAAAGGGTTAACCACTAGGGGGGCGCTGTAGGGGTTAAGTGTGTGATTCTTACTGTAGGGGGGCGTGGCTGGGTGTGTGACATCACTGATCGTCGTTCCCTATGACAGGGAACAGACGATCACTGACAAGCCAATAGGAAGAACAGGGAAAGGTTTGTTTACACTTACCTCTCCCCGTTCTTCAGCTCTGTGACCCGATCGCGGGACACTGGTGGCGATCGGGTCCGCAGGTCCCGGAGCTTGGGACCGGGTCGCGAGCGCACCTCTCTCAGCACGCTCACGACCCACGGCTGGGATCTTAAAGTGGACGTACCTGTACGCCCCGTGTGCCCAGCCGTGCCATTTTGTTGACATATATCGTCGTGCGGCGGTCCACAAGTGGTTAAGGACCTCAAGAAATAAAATAGGCCTTCGTTAAATCAGGATTAATCAATTGTCAAATATATATATATACCATAGATTGTAGACCAAATTATACATTTCAGACCAAATAAAATACACTGATTTGGGTTATTTTTTACCAAGGAAATGTAGCAGAATACAGTTTGGTCTGCATTCATGAAGGATTACTTATTTGCAAAATTTTAAACGTGGCTCCCAAACAAAATTGGCGTCCTTTTTTTCCCACAAATAGAGCTTTCTTTTGGTGGTATTTGATCACCTCTGCGGTTTTTATTTTTTCCGCTATAAACAAAAATAGAGCGACAATTTTGAAAAAAATGCAATATTTTTTACTTTTTGCTATAATAAATATCCCCCAAAAACATATATATAATTTTTTTTTTCCTCAGTGTAGGCCGAAACGTATTTTTCTACCGATTTTTGGTAAAAAAAAATCGCAATAAGCGTTTACCGATTGGTTTGCCCAAAATTTATAGCGTTTACAAAATAGGGGATAGTTTTTTTTTTTTTTTTTTTTTTTACTACTAATGGCGGCGATCAGCGATTTTTTTCGTGACTGCGACATTATGGCGGGCACTTCGGACAATTTTGACACATTTTTGGGACCATTGTCATTTTCACAGCAAAAAATGCATTTAAATTGCATTGTTTATTGTGAAAATGACAGTTGCAGTTTGGGAGTTAACCACAGGGGGCGCTGAAGGAGTTAGGGTTCACCTAGTGTGTGTTTACAACTGTAGGGGGGTGTGGCTGTAGGACTGACGTCATCGATCGAGTCTCCCTATAAAAGGGATCACTCGATCGATGCAGCCGCCACAGTGAAGCACGGGGAAGCCGTGTTTACATACGGCTCTCCCCGTTCTTCAGCTCCGCGGAGCGATCGCGAGGGGGCGGCTAGAAACGAATAGCTGCGCCCTCGTTCCGGATCGCTCCCCGCGGGTATCCGACCGCCGCATGTACCGGGGGGGGGGGTGGGGGTCCAGATCGGACCCCCGACCCGCGGAAAGGCGGGGACGTACATACACGCCCATATGCCTGTACATGCCATTCTGTGGATGTTTATGTACATGCGCCGGGCGTTAACCGGTTAAAAGGACAGTGTAAAAATAAAAAAGTAAAAAGATAAAAAAAAAATGTAAAAGCGCCTCCATACTTCCGAGCTCGCGTGCAGAAGCGAATGCATGCATACGTCGCGCACCTATATGTAAACGGTATTCAAACCACACATGTGAGGTATCGCCGCAAAAGTTCAAGTGAGAGAAATAATTCTATAACTAAACTTCCTCTGTAACTCTAAAAAAGGTAATCTGCAAAGGTATTTAAAGAGTTGCCTATGGAGATTTTTATGTATCGTAGTTTGTCGCCATTCCACGAGCGCAAACAGTTTTAAAGCGTGACATGTTAGGTATCTACCGTATATACTCGAGTATAAGCCGAGTTTTTCTGCACATTCGGCTTATACTCGAGTCACCTCTTTGCACCTGATCTCCCGGAATTTGGGGACCCGGTACCGGCCGGCCGTAGGTTCCCTGGACCCCAACTTGGCACACATGTAGCCCCTTGCTTCCTCTACAAGTGTGAAAAGATTGTTGTCTGGAGGACCTACGGCCAGGGAGCACCGATTTTTCAAACCCGGGCACCCCTTCCATAGACTCCCATGTTAAACGGTAATTTCTCCGGTGACTTTGGAGACCCAGGACCGGCCGGCCATAGGTCCCTTGGACCCGGAACTTGGCACACATGTAGCCCCATTTCCATAGACTCCCATGTTAAACGCCAGTGTAGTCATGGACACAGTGAGGCATGGGCACAGTGAGGCATGGGCACAATGAGGCATGGGCACAGTGAGGCATGGGCACAGTGTGGCATGGACACAATTAGGCATGGGCACAGTGAGGCATGGACACAGTGAGGCATGGACACAGTGAGGCATGGGCACAGTGAGGCATGGGCACAGTGAGGCATGGACACAGTGAGGCATGGACACAGTGAGGCACGGTGAGGCATGGACACCATGAGGCATGGGCACAGTGAGGCATGGGCACAGTGAGGCAGGCTTTTCCCTGTTCTGCCTAGCAACATGACAGGGATCTACTGTTGCCAGTGATCTCTCTCATGTTCTAGTGAGCCCATTCCCCCCCTACAGTTAGAACACGCTGAGGGAACACATTTAACCCCTTGATCGCCCCCTAGTGTTAACCCATTCCCTGTGAGTGACATTTACCCAGTAATCAGGGCATTTATATAGCACTGATCGCTGTATAAATGTCAATGGTGTCAAAAGTGTCTGATCTGTCCACTGCAATTTCGCAGCCATGATAAAAATTGCAGATTGCCGCTATTACTAATATAAAATCATAATAACAAAAATAGCATAAATCTACCCCTATTTGAGAATAATTTAAATTTAGGTCAGCTATTTTAAAAACAGCGTTTTTATGTATTTATGTTTTTTATATGTATTCTAATATAAAATGATGATATTTTTTACTAGAAGATAAAAATTCACAGTTTTTATGTAACAAATGCTTTTTTTTTTTTTTTACACAACAGGTAAAAAGCCTAATGGTTGTCAATTTATCTGTGATTTTTTTCTCCTGCTCTGAGGTCATCTACAGGTAGGTAACGTTAATGTCAACCATTTTTACTCATCTTGGTATCTTCTGAGCACTTAGCAGACGTGAGCCCGGGTAAGTCCACTTATCTCCTCACTCTGACAAATTCAATTGCCAAACCTTTTACAGACCTTTTTTTTTTCTATAGAAATTTGATCCCAACATTAGTAGCTCAAGGCGATTTCAGGAACCAAGAGTAGTTCTTACATGACTTGCAATTTAGTTTACTCTGTTTTTAGTGAAAACTATTTTTTCCTTCAGAAACCATTGTCTGCTATGAAGTGGATGAGCTGCTTAGAGATGAGATGCACCAGGAAAACCAGAAGTTGCCCATAAATTCTGGGGTTGGTTCAGGAAACGGAATGGCAATTATGACCAAGGATAAGATTCTGACCGTCAAGAGTTTTAATTTCCTCAAAATGTGTAAATCTAAAGAGGCAGATCCACAGAGCGAGTACGCCGGCGTATCTACTGATACGTCGGCGTACTTTCAAATTTCCCGCGTCGTATCGTTGTTTTGAATCCTCAAAATAAGATACGACGGCTTCTGGGTTAGATCTGACAGGTGTACGTCTTTGTACGCCTTCGGATCTAAGATGCAATTCTTCGGCGTCCGCTGGGTGGCGTTCACATCGTTTTCCACGTCGGGTATGTAAATTAGCTATTTCCGATGATCCACGAACGTACGAGCGGCCGTCGCATTTTTTTAAGGCGTCTCTTGTCGGCTTTTTCGGGCGTATAGTTAAAGCTGGTATTTTGTTGCGTATAGTTAAACCTGCTATGTTAAGTATGGCCGTCGTTCCTGCGTTTAATTTGAATAATTTTTTTTTGTTTGCGTAAGTCGTCCGTGAATCGGGATGGACGTAATTCACGTCTATGTTAAAAAAAAAAACGACGTCCTTGCGACATCATTTAGCGCAATGCACGTAGGGAAATTTAGGGACGGCGCATGCGCCGTTCATGCGGTGTGGGGACGCGCTTCATTTAAATGAAACACGCCCCCTAATCGCCGATTTGAATTCCGCGCCCTTACGCCGCCAGAGATAGACTACGCCGCCGTGACTTACGGCACAAAATCTTTAAGGATTTGAACTAAAGCCGAGTAAGTTGCGGCGGAGTAGCGTATCTCTGATACGCTGCGCGGGTGCAGATCTCTGTGGATCTGCCCCAAAGAATTTAGATAATAATAACAATAACAATAATATGAATAATAATAATAATACTATTATGAATAATAATAATAATAATAATAATAATAATAATAATATGGATTTTAATCCCCCATCACTTTAATTCTAAAAAAAAAAAATCTGCCTTTGCGTCTACAGCAAAATGCAGAAAATAACTTTTACTATTTAATTATTTTTTATTAAAGTTTTGTAAGTGAGGGGAAGCACACAATGCATGGATGATACAATATCATACATTGCAGAGTATTTGTCAGCAATATGTAACAAGAAGAGATACAATTATGTAGAACAATAGACATATTTAGAGCAAATTACATATTCAAAGATGTAAGTCAGAGATAGGGGATCGATCAATCACTCACTTTTGTTTGTAGAAGAATGAGTAGAAAACAGTAAACATCATCTAACAAGAAACGTAAAGAAAGTTCAATTGCCAGTCTAAGTAGTTATAAAAATTGGGTCAGGGAATGCCAATCAGATGGAACAGTTAGGCCCCGTACACACGACCGAGTTTCTCGGCAGAATTCAGCCAGAAACTCGATCGGAGCCGTATTCTGCCGAGAAACCCTGTCATGTGTACACTTTTGGCCGAGGAAGCCGACGAGGAACTCGTCGAGCCAAATAGAGAACATGTTCTCTATTTCCTCGTTAGTCAATGGGGAAACTTGGCTCGCCGAGATCCTCGGCGGCTTTACAAGGAACTCGACGAGCAAAACGATGTGTTTTGCCCGTCGAGTTCCTCGGACGTGTGTACGGGGCCTCAGAGTGTGTAAAGCCTCGTACACACAATCAGTCCATCCGATGAGAACGGTCTGAAGGACAGTTGTCATCGGTTAACCGATGAAGCTGACTGATGGTCAGTCGTGTCTACACACCATCGGTTAAAAAAACGATCGTGTCAGAACGCGGTGACGTAAAACACAACGACGTGCTGAAAAAAAAGAAGTTCAATGCTTCCAAGCATGTGTCGACTTGATTCTGAGCATGCGTGGATTTCTAACCGATGGACGTGCCTACTAATGATTGTTTTTTTCCCATCGGTTAGGAATCCATAGGTTAATTTTAAAGCAAGTTGGCTTTTTTTTAACCTAAGGTTAAATAACCTATGGGGCCCACATACGATCGGTTTGGACTGATGAAAACGGTCCATCAGACCGTTGTCCTCTGGTTAACCTATCGTGTGTATGAGGCCTAAGTAGTTATAACAATTGGGTCAGGGAATGCCAATCTGTTGGAACAGACAGAGGGGCAGATCCACGTACATCGGCACATTTTTGTGTCAGGCGTAGCGTATCTAAGATACACTACGCCGCCATAACTTACTTTTTTTTTTTTTGAATACTCAAAGAATTTGCGCCGTAAGTTACAACGGCGTAGTGTATCTTTGGCGGCATAAGGGTGCGCAATTTAAATGGATGTAATGGGGGCGTGTTTTATGTAAATACGTCGTGACCCGACGTAAACAGCGTTTTTTTTAACAGCGCATGCGCCGTCCGTGGGGATATCCCAGTGCGCATGCTCGAAATTAAACCGGAACAAGCCAATTTTTACGACGGTGACGTCATTCTACGCAAATCCCTATTCGCGAACGACTTACGCAAACGTAAAAATTTAAAAATTCCACGCGGGAACGACAGCCATACTTAACATTGAGTACGCCTCATAATAGCAGGGGTAACTATACGCCAGAAAAAGCAGAACGCAAACGATGTAAAAAAAATGTGCCGGCCGGACGTACGTTCGTGGATTGCCGTAACTAGCTAATTTGCATACTCGACGTGGAATTCGACGGAAACGCCACCTAGCGGCCTGGCGGAAAAATGCACCTAAGATCCAACGGCGTACTAAGACGTACGCCTGTCGGATCGATCCCAGATACAGTCGTATCTTGTTTTGTAGATACAAAACAAAGATACGACGCGGGAACTTTAAAAATACGTGTGTATCAATAGATACGCCGGCGTAATTCATTTGTGGATCTGGCCCAGAGTGTGTAAGCCATATATACCATAAGGAAGGACATTCGGTATGTGGTGTCGTGGCCTAGTCATATGCTGGAGAACATGTCCTCCATGTGCATGGTCTAGTGGTGGGAGAGCACCTGTAAGCTTTAAATCATTTATGCTGGGCATGTTGGCCCCTTTTGATTGACTGAGACACTATAACCGCGGGATCCTCCACACTGAGCATCGTTACAAAGGCACCCTATGAGGCCTCCAGGCTCGTTCAACCAGTACCAACCAGTAGTGCATTCCATATCTTCCTTAGGCCTCATAGAAATGGACCCCAATGGAAGCCTCACTCATCACAAGTTTCATTTTCATTAGACGTACCTATCTTGAGGTTAGGAGAAGAAAGAGGTCATGCAATGACAGCCTTTTAAAGTGTTTTATACACCCTGTACAACCACTTTTCCCTACAGGTAAGCCGTATTATAGGCTTACCTGTAGGTACTAGAAATATCTCCTAAACCTCTTCTGTTTAAGAGATATTCGCCATAGAAGCCAGCGCCGAACATAATCGGCGCATGCGCACTAAAGAAAGGGCACGATCCAAGCCGCTTCTATAGTGCCCGTGCCATGCACACGGGAGTGAAGTCACACGACTCTGACCAATAGCAGAGGCGCAGTCCACATCCCCGGGAGGAAGAGGGGTTGAAGATGGACGCGAAGAGAGAGAGGGGACATCGCTGACATTGCGGGCTTCTTCTACAGGTAAGTGGCACATAATGGGCTACTATGCGTGGCTCCTCCCCACAAGAGCTAACCCCCCTCTGGGAAGCTCTCTCCCGAGGGGGTTACCTTGGGGGCGCGCTCCCGTGCCATACAATCGGCGTCCATAGCCACTGATTGTATGTCTATGCATAGGATGCATTAAGGTGAAAAAACACAAAGGTTTACAACCCCTTTAAGTCCATCATGCTGCTGCCAGACTCATCAACCTTACCAACCACTCAGTGTCTTCTACCCCCCTCTGCCAATCCTTCCACTGGCTTTCGCTCACCCAACAAATTTGATTTCTAATGCTAACAATACCTTACAAAGCCATTCTCTCTGCCCCAGCTACATTACTAACCTAGTTTTGTGGAAGAGAACAGGAATGGTTTGTATGGTGTAAGGTACCAATTACATATGGGTTTTTTATAAAAGTCCTTATTTGTTATCTTTAAAGGATTTTCTACAGCCAATCCAGTTGGAGCTTCTAGGCCACTGGTGTATGCTGGGGAGGATAAATAATTGGGACAGGCCATGGGCTCACTCTCTTCCCCTAGGCTGAGGCCTCGGGAGGTGCTGCTGGATGGAGCTCTGCTGTTTGGTCTGGTTTGCGGCCTAACATGTGCTGAAGTGGTCCTGAAGCTGTCCTGCCTGGCCTGAATAAAGTTGTATCAAGCTGGAGACCCAGGGGAAGCTCCTTGCTGAACACACCAGGAAGAAGACCGGTGTCTCAGAAGGGCCTGGTGACTTATTTAGAAGACGCACTGAAATTTGGGAACGTGCTTACAGTGTCGGGTCGGCTTAAAGATCCTGACACTGTGACGCTGGATAATAATCTGGATCTGGAGTGTCTGTAAGTGATCTGCTACAGTATTTAGGCCGCGTACACACGGCCGGTCAAAACCGATGGAAACAGACTGAAGGTCCGTTTCATTGGTCCAAACCGACCGTGTGTGGGCCACATCGGTCAGTTATCCTTTGGTCCAAAAATTTAGAATTTGCTTTAAAATTCAACCGATGGACGCCTAACCGATAGGTCAAAACCGATGGTTAGTATGCAAAAGCATCGGTTAAACACCCACGCATGCTCAGAATCAAGTCGACGCATGCTTGATCGGTTAGGTATCCATCGGTTAAATTTAAAACAAGATTGCTTTTTTTTAACCTATGGATAAATAACCGATGGGGCCTACACACGATCGGTTTGGTCCGATGAAAACGTTCCATCAGACCGTTCTCATTGGTTTGACCGATCGTGTGTACGCGGCATAAGCTTTCCCTCCTCATAAGGAACCTTAGTTCTGTCCGTACCAGGCGTGGTACCTGTCCCCACTCTACCCACTTACAAAACCATGCCAAAGCCTGGGAGCCAGGTCATTAAAAAGGATGTGCGTGACCCAAGATGGCTGCCAAAGTCACATGGGATGGCAGCATCCACAGGGATAGCTTCCCCAGTGATTCAGGAAACCATAGCAGAACCATGGTAGTAGAGAACGTAGACTGCACCTGACCACACATACACCAATGGTTTTGACTTGGCAGCCCATTCACTACAAAGAAGTACATTGGTCAGGGCAGCTATCACAAATTTTGGGGCCCCTTACACAGCTTTAGGCAGGGCCCCCCTGGAGCAGAGAACCGAGGGGGCCCTAGTCTCTCCTGCTGTGAGATGATAAGGGGGGGGTTGTGGTATTGAAAGTGTCATCGATTCTCTTCTCTCTCCTGGCGCGAGATGATAGGCGGGACGGGGGGTTGGAGGTGGCTGATGAACAAAACAACGTCAAGTCTTATCTTGTCTCCCCTGCCACGAGTTGCAAAAGGTGGTGGGGTAAAAAATAAATGGGGAGGGCAACCGGGCCCCTGGGGACCATCGGGCCCCTTACAGGTGTAATGCCTGTACCCCCCAGATGGCGGCCCTGACATTGGTCCTTGAATATTTTTTTTTTAAGATGAAAATGGATCTCCCAGTAGAGTCCACACCTACTTGACCGACCACACAAACTCCCAACAGATAGACTCCCTGGTGACCCCATGACTGCCACCATTTATTTTGTACAAAGAACACAATGCAAAATTCTGTGCCGATGTTCCAAATAGGCTTGTAAAGTCACCGCTGAGATTTTCTTTGCCCGTGTGTCATGTGACGTAAACCCCCCTTGATGCCCTGTGGGAAATTCCAGCTATTAATAAGTACAATGTTATCAATATTTTCTCTGCCCAATACAACAGATTGCTTTCAGGGACATTAATTTTGCTTCTTTTGCCTGTCAAGGAATGTGAGCAAATACATTTGTCAGAAAGCGTAATAGTTCTCTCCTTGTATCAAGCTGATATTCTTTGTTTTCCCTGCAGTACGGCGGGGACGGGGGGGAAAGAAAACTGATTTCATAAGGCATACAGATTGTGGAAGGTTAAACAGGACGTAAAGGAGTAGATGTGCCGCCATCGCCGAGATGAGAAAATGTTAACTCTTGGCTCCCTAGAATGGAACCGTTGCTATGAGAGCTTGCATAGATTAAAGCTGGACTCCAGGCAAACAGCTAAATAGAAAAATGAAATACATACAATATATTTCCAAAAGTATTGGGACGGCTGCCTTTACACACAGGTGAACTTTATAGGCATCTCAGTCTTAGTCCATAGGGTTCAATATTGAGTTGGCCCCGCCATTTGCAGCTATAACAGCTTCAACTCATCTGGGAAGGCCGTCCACAAGGTTTAGGAGTGTGTCTATGGGAATGTTTCTAATTTATCCTAAAGGGGCCGGATTCACAAAGAGTTACGCCGGCGTATCAGTAGATACGCCAACGTAACTCGGAATCTAAGCCCGTCGTAAGTTTAAGTGTATGCTCAAACTGAGATACACTTAAACCTGGCTAAGATACGACGGCCTGCGCCGTCGTATCTTAGGGTGCAATTTTTCCGCTGGCCGCTAGGTGGCGCTTCCGTTGATTTTGGTGTAGAATATGTAAATGACTAGATATGCCGCTTCACGAACGTACGCTTGCCCGTCGCAGTAAAGATACACGGTTTCCGTAAGAGATACGCCGCGTAAAGATAAAGCTGACCCCTAGGTGGCGTAGCCATTGTTAAGTATGGTTGTTGTATCCACAAAGAACTGGTATCCACAAAGAACTTGCTCCCATATGCGGGCCGGCGTAACGTAAATCTGCCGGCGTAAGCCCGCGTAATTCCGTGGACGGATACCAGTGCGCATGCGCAGAATCACGTCGCAAATAGTCAATGCGAACGATTTACGCAAATGACGTAAACAACAGAAAATTAGACGCTGTCCCGACGTCCATACCTAACATTGCGTACACCTCATAGAGGCAGGGGTAAAGTTACGCCGAAAAGAGCCTTACGTAAACGACGTAAAAAAATGCGCCGGACGGACGTACGTTTGAGAATCGGCGTATCTAGCTAATTTGCATACTCTACGCGGAAATCAACGGAAGCGCCACCCAGCAGCCAGCATAAAAATGCACCTAAGATCCGACGGCGTACTAAAACGTACGTCAGTCAGATCAAGCCCACATTCAGTCGTATCGAAGGGGCATCGTAGAACTTACGCGGCGTATCAATAGATACGCAGGCGTGAGTTCTTTGTGGATCTGGGCCATAGTGTTTTGCTTTTAGGCCAAAAAAGAAAATTTTGGTCTCATCTGACCAGAGCACCTTCTTCCACATGTTTGCTGTGTCCCCCACATGACTTCTCACAAACTGCAAACAGGACTTCTTATGTCTTTATTTCAACAATGACTTTCTTCTTGTCACTCTTCCATAAAGGGCAGAATTGTGGAGAGACCACTAATAGTTGTCCTGTGGACAGATTCTCCCCCCTGAGCTGTGGATCTCTGCAGCTCCTCCAGAGTTACCATGGACCTATTTGCTGCTTCTCTGATGAATGCTCTCCTTACCCGGCCCGGTCAGTTTAGGTGGACGGCCATGTCTTGGTAGGTTTGCAGTTGTGCCATACTCTTTCCATTTTCAGATGATGGATTGAACAGAGCTCCGTGAGATGTTCAAAGCTTGGGGTATTTTTTTATAACCTAACCCTGCTTTACACTTCTCCACAACTATATCCCTGACCTGTCTGGTGTGTTCCTTTGCATTCATGATGCTGTTTGTTCACTAAGGTTCTCTAACAAACCTCATGAGGGCTTCACAGAACAGCTGTACTTATACTGAGATTAAATGACACACAGGTGGACTCTATTTACTAATTGGGTGACTTCTGAAGACAATTGGTTCCACTAGATTTAGAGGTATCAGAGTAAAGGGGGTTGACTATAAATGCCCCACACACTTTTCACATATTTATTTGTAAAAATGTTGAAAACCATTTATTATTTTCCTTCCACTTCACAATTATGTGCCACTTTGTGTTGGTCTATCACATAAAATCCCAGTAAAATACATTTACCGTATTTATCGGCGTATACTGCTCGCCCGCGTATAACGCGCACCCCAAGCTTAAAAGGGAAGTTTAAGGAAAAAACTTACATTTTGGATGTCTTGCCCGGCCACGGCCTTGCGCGGGGTCCGTCCAGCCTTGTCGGTGTCTGTCTGTTGTCTTGCCCGGCGTCCATCGACTGCCTTGTCCGGCGTCCTTCTTCGGCCTTGCGCAGGGTCCGTCCAGCCTTGTCGGTGTCTGTCTGTCTGCTGTCTTGCCCGGCGTCCATCGGCGGCCTTGTCCGGCGTCCGTCTGCGGCCTTGCGCGGGGTTCGTCCAGCCTTGTCGGTGTCCGTCTGCTGTCTTGCCCGGCGTCACGTCCATCGGCGGCCTTGTCCGGCGTCCGTCTGCCGGGGGTTGCAGCGTCGTGTGATTGAGTTTGGCGCCTCGGTCGAGCTGTGCAGAGCCGGATTTCCCGTGTGTTCGGCTCCACTCGACTTCTCTCGGCTCCTCTCGTGTGGCTGCGGGCAGAGCCGAGCGTGGCCGAGCCTAGCCGAGTGCCCAGTACCCTCGGCTCGGTCTTTGTCGGCGGCGCTCTGAGACAGCGAGGATCGGCGTATTGCGCACCTGCGATTTTCCCCTGATTTTATATTTCTGAATACTTTTTAAGGCACTGTAACTTTTGGTGTTTCCTAGAAAAAAATACATTTTATATACGTTATAGTAATCACGAGATCAAAAAATGTAATATTATATTTTCTTTACTTTATGTTGTTCCCTACATAAAAAAAAATATTATATTTTATATAGCAGTGTGTCGGGGGGTGGGCCGTAAGGAGTCCTCGGTGGTGCCGATGCAACAGTCCAATCTGAGTGATTTTGATCCTTCTGTCAGTTCTTGATTGCTCTGCGTTTGGACAAACGTCTGAACAGTGACTCTTCAGACTGAACACTTACCTCATCCCTACTTACAATTTCAAAGCTGACCTCCAGCCTTTCCATCAACTTTTTTTTTTTACATAAAATAAAATAACAGTCCTGTTGTACTTACCTGCTCTATGCAAGCCCTGATCCACCTTTTCTGGGGCCCCCTTCCATCGCTTCAAGTCTATCCTCTTCGGGCGAGTGCGGAAAGTGGCTTTCCCTGGGGGTACCCGTACCCATGTGTGTCTCAGACTGGGCGATTGGCATTTGATTGATCTGCCTAATGAGGAGAAGCACAATCTAAAATAACCACTTCAGCCCTGGGCCATTTGGCTGCCCAAAGACCAGAGCACTTTTTTGCGATTCGGGAACTGAGCCGCTTTAACTGACAATTGCGCGGTCGTTGTGCGACGTGGCTCCCAAACAAAATTGGCGTCCTTTTTTCCCCACAAATAGAGCTTTCTTTTGGTGGTATTTGATCACCTCTGCGGTTTTTATTTTTTGCGCTTTAAAACAAAAATAGAGCGACAATTTCGAAAAAAATTATATTTTTTTTCTTTTTGCTATAATAAATATCCCCAAAAAACATATAAAAAAATCTATTTTTTTCCTCAGTTTAGGCCGATACGTATTCTTCTACATATTTTTGGTAAAAAAAAATCGCAATAAGCGTCTATTGATTGATTTGCACAAAAGTTATAGCGTCTACCAAATAAGGGATAGTTTTATGGCATTTTTATTAATATTTTTTTACTAGTAATGGCGGCGATCTGCGATTTTTATCGTGACTGTGACATTATGGCGGACACATCGGACACTTTTGGCACTATTTTGGGACCATTCACAGCGTCCAGTGCTATACAAATGCACTGGTTAATGTATAAATGTGAATGGCAGTGAAGGGGTTAACCACTAGGGGGCTAGGAAGGGGTTAAAGCGGAGGTTCACCCTAAAAACAAGTATATACCATTCAATCCAGCATACTGCCGACATGTACAATATTCTGTTTTTTTTTTTTTTTGGTTAACATACCGTAGTATAGGTATTTCCCCCCCCCCCCGGCTTACGGGTAGTGAATCCCGTGGGAGTGGGCGTTCCTATTCAGAGACTAAGTGATTGACGTATGACAAAAGCTTCACCCCCGACGCATAATGCGCGTTACCAGTTTCCGAAAGAAGCCGAGCGTTAAGTCGGCTCTATACGGCGCTATACGACGCCTGCGCACAGACGTTCGGCTTTTTTCGGAAACTGGTGACGCGCCCAGGCCCGGATTTACTCCCTTTGCCGCCCCAAGGTGAGGTCCTTCAATGCCGCCCCCGCCTGCGCAGTACAGCAGGGGGGACATTATTCGCCGGGGGACTTTTTCTTTTTCGGCAGGACACTGAGAAGAAGGGGGGGGGGGGTGTTGCTGCCGAAAATGAATGACAAAATGACATTGAGAACTGGGAGGGGGGTTGCTGCTGCCAAGAACTATCTCACCTCCTCTTCCCTTTGTTTTTTCTCCTCTCACCATCCGGGAAAGTAAAAGTGTCCCCTGCACCCACTGTCGCCCCGAGGCCTGGCCTTGTTGGCCTTGTCTGAAACAAAACAGCATACTGTAAATGTCGGCAGTAAACTGGATTGAATGGTATATACTTGTTTTTAGGATGAACCTCCACTTTAAGTGTGGCCTAGGGAGTCATTCTAATTGTTAGGGGTCGTGGCTACAAGTGACACGTCACTGATCGCTGTTCCCCGATGAGAGAGAGCAGAAGATCAGTGTCCTGTTACTAGGCAGAACAGGGAGATGCCTTGTTTACACTGGCCACTCCCCGTTCTGCAGCTCTGTGACCCGTTCGCGGGACACCGGCGGACATCGAGTCCGCGGCTCCCGTGGGCGTGGTCACGGAGCTCGCGGCAGGGGCACACGCCCACGCAGCGGCACATTTTAACTGATGTAAATATACAGGAGCCGGTCCTTAAGTGGTTAAAGTATGTAATGAAAGTGGAAAGGTTCCATCTAAAAATTTTCTTTGGCATGTTAACTGGTTAACGCCCACCGCATTTACATGTACGTCCACAGAATGGCACGTACAGGCATATGGGCGTACCTGTACGTCCCCGCCTTTCTGCGGGTCGGGGGTCCGATCGGGACCCCCCCCAGGTACATGCGGCGGTCGGTAACCCGCGGGGGAGCGATCCGGGACGACGGCGCGGCTATTCGTTTATAGCCGCCCCCTCGCGATCGCTCCCCGGAGCTGAAGAACGGGGAGAGCTGTATGTAAACACGGCTTCCCCGTGCTTCACTGTGGCGGCTGCATCGATCGAGTGATCCCTTTTATAGGGAGACTCGATCGAAGACGTCAGTCCTACAGCCACATCCCCCATCAGTTGTAAACACACACTAGGTGAACCCTAACTCCTACAGCGCCCCCTGTGGTTAACTCCCAAACTGCAACTGTCATTTTCACAATAAACAATGCAATTTAAATGCATTTTTTGCTGTGAAAATGACAATGGTCCCAAAAATGTGTCAAAATTGTCCGAAGTGTCCGCCATAATGTCGCAGTCACGAAAAAAATCACGGTTCGCCGCCATTAGTAGTGGAAAAAAAAAAATTAATAAAAATGCAATAAAACTATCCCCTATTTTGTAAACGCTATAAATTTTGCGCAAAAAACAATCGATAAACGCTTATTGCGATTTTTTTTTACCAAAAATAGGTAGACGAATACGTATCGGCCTAAACTGAGGGGAAAAAATGTTATATATGTTTTTGGGGATATTTATTATAGCAAAAAGTAAAAAATATTGCATTTTTTTCAAAATTGTTGCTCTATTTTTGTTTATAGTGCAAAAATAAAAACCGCAGAGGTGATCAAATACCACCAAAAGAAAGCTCTATTTGTGGGGAAAAAAAGGACGCCAATTTTGTTTGGGAGCCACGTTGCACGACCGCGCAATTGTCTGTTAAAGCGACGCAGTGCCGAATCGCAAAACCTGGCCTGGGCATTTAGCAACAAAATGGTCCGGGGCTTAAGTGGTTAATGAGATAGGGGGTGTTGGGGGAATCAGGGAGGGAAAAATCTAGGCAGATTAGACGTAAGCTTTAAGTAGGAAGTTTTCCCGGTCACATTCGGTGTAATGCGTCACCTCACACAGAGAGGAAAGGTCATGACGACCTTGCCAAACCCATATTATGCTGCACTGTCTAGCAGTAGATGAAGTACATTGTAAGTTCATTTTCTGTGAAGTTCTCTGCTTTTACCTTTGTGCCTTCAAGCACACGGCGCTTTATATACAAATCCAAGCAGAGAAAGAGAGAAAATTAATTTTTTTTATCCCGCAGAAGCTAAAGAATTTGTAAAATGTCTTAAGAGTCAGAAGTGGTAGATTTGAGCCGTGGGACATAACATTATAAAATTTTTTTTTTGCTCATTACGGGAGACTCTTTGGTCAGTTTTCTCAAAATTGCATTGCAAATCGAAGCCTTTGGTGCCTGGAGTCTGTGAGTTCTCAATGCAAGGCTGTGCTTTTTGTGCCTGTATTTTGGTAGGTTGGTCCTCTTTTTAAAGTGGAAGGGGCAAAGGTGACGTATAAGGTTACATTCACATTGGGGATTTCGCCCATTGCGAATTGCAGCGGCAGGAATCTTCTGACTGTGAGCAGGAAAGGTGCAGCCATCGGCCCCGTTCACTATAGCCCCTTAACCACTTAAGACCCGGACCTTTAGGCAGGTAAAGGACCCGGACAGGTTTTGCGATTCGGCACTGCGTCGCTTTAACTTACAATTGCGCGGTCGTGCGACGTGGCTTCCAAACAAAATTGGCGTCCTTTTTTTCCCACAAATAGAGCTTTCTTTTGGTGGTATTTGATCACCTCTGCGGTTTTTATTTTTTGTGCTATAAACAAAAATAGAGCGACAATTTTGAAAAAAATTCTATATTTTTTACTTTTTGCTATAATAAATATCGCCCAAAAATATATAAAAAAAAATATTTTTTCCTCAGTTTAGGCTGATACGTATTCTTCTACCTATTTTTGGTAAAAAAAAATCGCAATAAGCGTTTATCGGTTGGTTTGCGCAACATTTATAGCGTTTACAAAATAGGGGATAGTTTTATTGCATTTTTAAAAAAAAATTATTTTTTTTACTACTAATGGCGGCGATCAGCGATTTATTTTGTGACTGCGACATTATGACGGACACTTCGGACAATTTTGACACATTTTTGGGACCATTGTAATTTTCACAGCAAAAAATGCTATACAAATGCACTGATTACTGTGAAACTGACAATTGCAGTTTGGGAGTTAACCACAAGGGGGCACTGAAGGGGTTATGTATGACCTAATATGTGTTTCTAACTGTAGGGGGTGTGGCTGTAGGTGTGACGTCATCGATTGTGTATCCCTATAAAAGAGAACACACGATCGATGACGCCGCCACAGTGAAGAACGGGCTAAGCTGTGTTCTTCAGCTCCGGGGGGGAGATCGCGGGACTCCAGCAGCGATCGGGTCCGCGGGTCCCGCGGTCGCGGAGCTTCGGACCGGGTCGTGGGCACGCACCCGCGACCCACGGCTGGGTACTAGCACAGGATGTACCTGTACGTGCATGTGCCCAGCCGTGCCATTCTGCCGACGTAAATGTGCAGGAGGCGGTCCTTAAGTAGTTAAGGACTGAGCCTCTATTTCAGATATGTTGTTTACAAGTTAAAGACATTTTTTTTTTTTTGCTAGAAAATGACTTAGAACCCCCAAACATTATACATTTTTTTCTAACACCCTAGGGAATAAAATGGTGGTCGTTACAATACTTTATGTCACATCGTATTTGCGCAGCGGTCTTACAAGCGCAATTTTTTGGGAGAAATTCCCCTTTTTGAATAAAAAATAAGACAATAGTAAAGTTAGCCCAATTTTTTTTTTATATTGTGAAAGATAATGTTACGCCGTGTAAATTGATACCCAACATGTCACGCTTCAAAATTGTGCCCACTCGTAGAATGGCATCAAACTTTTACCCTTACAAAATCTCCATAGGCGACGTTTAAAAAATTCTACTGTAGGATCATTGCTCTCGCTCTAACGTTTGCGGCGATACCTCACATGTGTGGTTTGAACACCGCTGCTCATGTATGCACGCGGGCTCGGCGGGACTGGGCGCGTTTAAATTTTTGTATTATTATTTATTTTTTTGTTTATTTTTATTTTTTACACTGTTCTTTTAAAAAAAAAATGGGTCACTTTTATTCCTATTACAAGGAATGTAAACATCCCTTGTAATAGAAAAAATCATGACAGGTCCTCTTAAATATGAGATCTGGGGTCAAAAAGACCTCACATCTCATATTTAGACTTAAATGCAATAAAAAAAATTGTCATTTAAAAAAATGACTAAAGAAAATGGTCCTTAAAGAGCTATGGGAGGAAGTGACGTTTTTACGTCGCTTCCGCCCTGCTATGGTATGGAGACGGGTGGGGGCCATCTTCCCCTCACTTGTATCCATACCCAGCCACAGAGAGGACCCGATCGCCTCCGCTGCTACCCTTTTCAAAGTGCCGACGTATATAGTCATGTGGCGGTCCGGAAGTGGATAAGCCAGCGATTACCTGCTGGACGCACCTTGCATCGAGTAGCTGTGACTATCAGCGACCTGTCATTATAGTGAACAGGGCCGGTGGCCGCACTTACCTTCTCACTTGCCTCTGCAATTTCTACTAGTCCAAGGCCCACACTACCACATTTTGGGAATCCGACTTGTGAGACCCCAATGTGAAATCTCTGTGTGAAATCTCATGTTAGTTAATGAGACCTGTCTTAACCACTTAACCCCCGGACCATATTGCTGCCCAAAGACCAGAGTACTTTTTGCGATTCGGGACTGCGTCGCTTTAACAGACAATTGCGCGGTCGTGCGACGTGGCTCCCAAACAAAATCGGCGTCCTTTTTTTCCCACAAATAGAGCTTTCTTTTGGTGGTATTTGATCACCTCTGCGGTTTTTAGTTTTTGCGCTATAAACAAAAATAAAGCGACAATTTTGAAAAAAATGAATATTTTTTACATTTTGCTATAATAAATATCCCCCAAAAATATATAAAAAAACATTTTTTTCCTCAGTTTAGGCCGATACGTTTTCTTCTACATATTTTTCGTAAAAAAAACCGCAATAAGCGTTTATTGATTGGTTTGCGCAAAAGTTATAGCGTTTACAAAATAGGGGGTATGTTTATGTCATTTTTATTATATTTTTTTTACTAGTAATGGCGGCGATCAGCGATTTTTTTTCGGTATTGCGACATTATGGCGGACACTTCGGACACTTTTGACACATTTTTGGGACCATTGGCCTTTTTATAGCGATCAGTGCTATAAAAGTGCATTGGATTACTATAAAAATGCCACTGGCAGTGAAGGGGTTAACACTAGGGGGCGGGGAAGGGGTTAAGTATGCCTGGGTCTGTTCTTACTGTGGGGGGGGGGGGGGGGTGGCCTCACTAGGGGAAACACTGATCCTCGGTTCATACATTGTATGAACCGAAGATCAGCATTTCCCCTGCTGACAGGACCAGGAGCTGTGTGTTTACACACACAGCTCCCGGTCCCCGCTCTGTAACGAGCGATCGCGTGTGCCCGGCGGCGATCGCGCCCGCCGGGCACACGCACGGGAGTCGGGGGCGAGCGGGAGAGAGGACGTTATACTACGTGCTCTCGCACAGCCGAGCCAACTTGCCGACGTAGAACGGCGGTGGGCGGTCGGCTAGTGGTTAATTAGCACTACTGAAGTCGCTCCGACTTTAGAAAAGGTTCCTGTAATACTTCAAGGCAACTTCTATCCGATTTGTGCCCATAGACTTTAATAGAAGTTGCCTCCGGGTGTGTTCAGACTGATTCGACACGAAAGTCGTATGACTTCCAATCCAACTTTGCCCGGCCACTTCATGTCTGACTTCCATGCGACTTCAATTAACAGGATCCAACTTTCATCCCACCATACCAGGCCCTTTGAGTCTGGTATGAATCTTGAGAAGTAAACCCAAGGCAAATAAAAGAAAGGTGTGGACCCCCCCCCCCCCCCACCCCTCAAGTCCATACAAGACCCTTATTCGACCATGCAGCCCGGCAGGTCAGGAAAGGGGAGGGGACAAGCAAGTGCCCCCCCATCCTGGACCATACCGGCCACTTGCCCTCAACATGGGGGGGTGGGTGCTTTGGAGCAGGGGGGACTCTGCGCCTCCCCCCCCCACCCCAAGGCACCTTCCTCCCACGTTGATGGGGACAAGAGCCTTTTCCCGACAACCCTGCGCGGTAGTTGTGGGGGTCAGCGGGCAGGTGGCTGGACTCGCTGAATCATGTCTTTATGGATCTTCCTTTGTGCACTGGTGTGCAGTCATGTTGGAATAATAGGGGTCATCCCCAAACTTTTCCCATAAAGTTTGGAGCATGATATTGTCCAAAATGTCTTGGTGTGCTGATGCCTTAAGAGTTCCCTTAACTGGAACTAAGAAGCCAAGCCCAACCCCTGAAAAACAATAACACACCATAATTCCCCCCTCCACCAAATGATTAGGACCAGTGCACAAACAAAGGTCCATGAAGACATGGATGAGTGAGTTTGGAGTGAAGAAACTTGACTGTCCTGACCTCAACCCGATAAACACATTTGGCATGAATTAGAGCGAAGACTGCAAGGCCAGGTCTTCTCGTCCAACATTGGTGCCTGGCCTCACAAATGCGCTTCTGGAAGAATTGTCAAACATTCCCATAGACACCATCCTAAACCTTGTGGACATCCTTCCCAGAAGAGTTGAAGCTGTTATAGCTGCAAAGGGTGGGCCAACTCAATATTGAACTAAGACTGGGATGCCATTCAAGGTCATGTGCATGTAAAGGCAACCGTCCCAATACTTTTGCCAATTTAGTGAAAATGTAATCCGGCGTATAAGACGACTGGGCGTATAAGACGACCCCCTAATTTTCCAGCTAAAATGTTGGTTTTGGGATATACTCACCGTATAAGACTACCCCCTTCCTACTAGTCATGCCTCGCCTCACCTCACTGTGCCATTACATGCCTCACTGTGCCACCGTTACATGCCAGACTGTGCCATTATATGCCAGACTGTGCCACCATTACATGCCTCACTGTGCCACCGTTACATGCCTCACTGTGCCACCATTACATGCCTCACTGTGCCACCGTTACATACCTCACTGTGCCACCGTTACATACCTCACTGTGCCATTGTTACATGCCTCACTGTGCCACCGTTACATACCTCACTGTGCCATTGTTACATGCCTCACTGTCATTGTTACATGCCTCACTGTGTCACTGCATGTCTCAACGATCCCTTACCTTATCCCTGACATGCAGAATCTCAGACCGCGGCTGTCCATTTTTCAAAAGCCGCGCCTCCTCCTTCTGCTGTTCCGTGATAGGCGGAACACTAAGCTTCCCAGGAGACACTGTGTTCAGTGTTCTGCCTATCACGGATGCCCCCTCGTCTGAGACCGAGGACGATAGGGCATCCGTGATAGGCGGAACACTCAACAGAGGCTCTGCTGGGAAGCCGAGTGTTCCGCCTATCACGGAACAGCAGAAGGAGGAGGCGCGGCTTTTGAAAAATGGACGGCCGCGGTCTGCATGTTAGGTTACCGGCGTATTAGACGACCCCCAACTTTCAAGAAAAATTTCATGGGTTAAAAAGTCATCTTATACGCCGTAAAATACGGTATGTTTTTTTGCAACCACGGTACATATAAAGGACCTCGTTGCTTCTGCTTTCTGTAATACTTGGCATCATTAGTTCTTTATCAGCAGGCTAGAAAAAGATGGCGTCTTGTTTCAAAAGTCAGGCGGTCACTGCGGCAGTTGCAGTTTAAAAAACTGTTTAATCCACAGTTAAAATGGTCCTGTGCCACTTAAATTACAATCTGGAAACAAGACACCCGTCACATTATCATCCTACCGATACATTTTTATACAGATGACAAATGAGGAAGATCTTGACCTGCTGAGTTAGTAGCCAAGAACTGTGAAAGCTTACGAGAAATATCCTGAGCGAATGTAATGTATCAAACCTGCAGCCCTCCAGCACGTAAACCCTCCGACAGTCAGACACACCAGTATGCTGAAACCCAAGATTTTCATCAATGGAAGCATTTCATTTTTCACTGGCAGCGGGGTAGACATTGCTGGGAAAACGGTGATGCTACCGGCAGGATTCTGAAAAGCTACTCTACCATCCAGAGATTCTGTAACCAAGACAGTATACCAGATATACTATACTGAGAAGTATCCTGCAAGCCTCTAAATCAGTGGTTGTCAGTTTGCTAAAGGGGGCCTCAAATGTGGCCCTTGTCATGACCAAACATAACATATTGTTCAATATACAGTATATATATATATATATATATATATATATATATATATATATATATATATATATATATATATATATATATATATATATATACTAGGGTTGTCCCGATACCACTTTTTTAGGACCGAGTACAAGTACCGATACTTTTTTTCAAGTACTCGCCGATACCGAATACCAATACTTTTTTTTAAATGTGTCCCCAAATGCAGCCATGTCCCCCACATATGCAGCCATGTCCCCCACATATGAAGCCATGTCCCCCACAGATGCAGCCATGTCCCCCACATATGCAGCCATGTCCCCCACAGATGCAGCCATGTCCCCCACATATGCAGCCATGTCCCCCACAGATGCAGCCATGTCCCCCACATATGCAGCCATGTCCCCCACAGATGCAGCCATGTCCCCCACATATGCAGCCATGTCCCCCACATATGAAGCCATGTCCCCCACAGATGCAGCCATGTCCCCCACAGATGCAGCCATGTCCCCCACATATGCAGCCATGTCCCCCACAGATGCAGCTTTCATTTGAATAGCTGTCTGTTGCTGTTCCCCGCCGCGCCGCATATAGACACTCCCCCTTGCTCGGGATTGGATGGGTGATCTGTCTATCAAAGTGCAGATCACCCGTCCAATCCCGAGCAAGGGGGAGTGTCTATACGCGGCGGGGAACAGACAGCTATACAAATGAAAGCTGTAATGTTCCCCGCACGCTGATTAACTAGGCGGCAGGGGCGCTGTGGTATGCGGCGGCGGCGGCAGGGGGGGTAGTATCGGATCTGGCATCGGTGGGCATTTGTGGGAGTACAAGTACTCCCGCAAATGCTCAGTATCGGTCCCGATACTGATACTGGTTTCGGTATCGGGACAACCCTAATATATACACTGTATTTATTGGCGTATAACACTCACTTTTTCACCCTGAAAATCGGGTTGTAAATAGTGTGTATTGCATGTTATACGCCGATACTGCAATTTGGGCTGCCTCAGAGAGAGACCAGGACGAGCGCCGTCAGATTATATACAGCAAGAATCTCCTGTTTACACAGCGGCCTCTGTAATAGGAAGTCCCGTCTCCTGGGCCGGCATTGGACCAATGTTCTGTCTATCATAGAAGCCAGTCCAGGAGGCGGGACTTTGTATTAAAAGAGGTAAGAGAGTAAGCAGGAGATTCTTGCTGTATGTACTCTGACAGCGCTCGTCCTGCCCCCCTCCCTGAGATGGACATTATTCAGACTGCATTCATGGCAATGGGGAGGCTGCAGATGGTCATTAATCAAGCTGCATTGATGAGCAATTGTGAGGCAGCTGATGGGCATTGATCAAGCTGCATTAAAGGGCAATTGTGAAGCTGCAGATGGGCATTGATCAAGTTGCATTGGTGGGCAATTTTGAGGCTGTTGATGGGCATTGATCAAGCTGCATTAAAGGGTAATTGTGAAGATGCAGATGGCCATTGATCAAGCTGCATTGATGGGCAATTGTGAGGCTACAAATGGGCATTGATTAAACTGCACTCATGGGCAATTGTGAGGCTACAAATAGGCATTGATTAAGCTGCATTGATGGGCAATTGTGAGGCTGCAGATGGGCATTGATCAAACTGCATTAAAGGGCAATTGTGAGGCTGCAGATGGGCATCGATTAAGCTGCATTGATGGGCAATTGTGAGGCTGCTGATGGGCATTTATCAAGCTGCATTAAAGGGCAATTGTAAAGCTGCAGATGGGCATTGATCAAGCTGCATTGATGGGCAATCGTGAGGCTGCAGATGGGCATTGATCAAGCTGCATTAAAGGGCAATTGTTAGGCTGCAGATGGGCATTGATCAAGCTGCATTGATGGGCAATTGTGAAGCTGTGATGGGCATTGATCAAGCTGCATTAAAGGGCAATTGTGAGGCTGCAGATGGGCATTGATCAAGCTGCATTGATGGGCAATTGTGAGGCTACAAATGGGCATTGATTAAGCTGCATTGATGGGCAATGGTGGGGCTGTATATGGGCATTGATCAAGCTGCATTAATGGGCAATTGTGAGGCTGCCGATGGGCATTGATCAAGCTGCATTGATGGGCAATTTTGAGGCTGCAGATGGGCATTGATTAAGCTGCATTGATGGGCAATTTTAAGGCTGCAGAAGGGCATTGATTAAGCTGCATTGATGGGCAATTGTGAGGCTGCAGATGGGCATTGATCAAGCTGCATTGATGGGCAATTGTGAAGCTACAAATGGCCATTGATTAAGCTGCATTGATGGGCAATGGTGAGGCTGCAGATGGGCATTGATCAAGCTGCATTGATGGGCAATTTTTAGTCTGCAGATGGGCATTGATGGGCACTGACTTTTTTTGCTTCAAAGTTCTTTATTTAAAATAGATTTTTTTTTCTGAAACTTCCCTCTTAAAATGAAGGTGCTTGTTATATGCCTGTGTGTTATATGCCAATAAATACAGTATATACACACACTGCTCAAAAATGAAAGGAACACTTTGAAAACACATCAGATCTCAATGGGGAAAAATCTCATGCTTGATATCTATACTGATATGGACTGGGTAATGTGTTAGGAACCAAAGGATGGCATCGTATGATGGAAATGAAAATTATACACAGAGGGCTGAATTTACCACTTGCTGACCAGCTGTCACCATTATATGGCGGCAGGTCGGCACATTCCCACGAACCACCGTAGCTGAACGTCGGAGGTTGGGGTGCCGATGAGTGTGGCCAGCAGTAGCGATGACCGACGGCGACGCGCGTTCATAGGCACGAGAGCCAGAACAGGGATGTACGTGTGTGTGTGTGTAAACAGACACATCTCTACAGTTAAAACACACACGAGGGAACACAGTTAACACCTTGATCACCCCCTAGTGTTAACCCCTTTCCGTGCCAAGTGACATTTACACAGTAATCAGTGCATTTTTATAGCACTGATCGCTGTATAATTTTCAATGTTCCCAAAAATGTGTCAAAAGTGTCCGATGTGTCTGCCGCAATGTTGCAGTCCCAATAAAAATCACAGATCATCGCCATTACTAGTAAAAATAAATAAATAATAAAAATGCCAAAAAATCTGTCCCCTATTTTGTAGACGCTATAATTTTTGTACAAACCAACCATAAACGCTTATTGGGATTTTTATTACCAAGAATATGTAGAAGAATACGCATCGACCTAAACTGAGGAAAAAAATAGCTTTTTTAAAAAAAAAATTGGGACTATTTATTATAGCAAAAAGTACAAAATATTGTGGGTTTTTTTTTCAAAATGTTGGCTTTTTTTTATTTAACCACTTCCCGACCCCCGCATGTACATATACGTCCACAGTATGGCACGTACAGGCACATGGGCGTACACGTACGTCCTCGCCTATTAGCGGGTGGGGGGTCCGATCGGGACCCCCCCCGCTACATGCGGAGGTCGGGTCCGCTCGGGGAGCGATCCGGGACCACGGCGCGGCTATTTGTTTATAGCCGCTCCGTCGCGATCGCTCCCCGGAGCTGAAGAACGAGGAGAGCCGTGTGTAAACACGGCTTCCCCGTCCTTCACTATGGCGGCGCATCGATCGCGTCATTCCCTTTATAGGGAAGACACGATCGATGACGTCATTCCTACAGCCACACCCCCAAACAGTTGTAAACACATACTAGGTGCACCCTAACTCCTTCAGCGCCCCCTGTGGTTAACTCCCAAACTGCAACTGTCATTTTCACAATAAAGAATGCAATTTAAATGCATTTTTTGCTGTGAAAATGACAATGGTCCCAAAAATGTGTCAAAATTGTCCGAAGTGTCCGCCATAATGTCGCAGTCACGAAAAAAATTGCTGATCGCCGCCATTAGTAGTAAAAAAAAAATAAAAAATAAAAATGCAATAAAACTATCCCCTATTTTGTAAACACTATAAATTTTGCGCAAACCAATCGATAAACGCTTATTGCGATTTTTTTTACTAAAAATAGGTAGAAGAATACGTATCGGCCTAAACTGAGGAAAAAAAATGTTTTTATATATGTTTTTGGGGGATATTTATTACAGCAAAAAGTAAAAAATATTGCTTTTTTTTCAAAATTGTCGCTCTATTTTTGTTTATAGCGCAAAAACTAAAAACCGCAGATGTGATCAAATACCACCAAAAGAAAGCTCTATTTGTGGGGAAAAAAGGACGCCAATTTTGTTTGGGAGCCACGTCGCACGACCGCGCAATTGTCTGTTAAAGCGACGCAGTCCCGAACTGTAAAAACACCTTGGGTCTTTAGGCTGCATATTGGTCCGGGGCTTAAGTGGTTAAAGCGCAAAAAATTAAAAAACGCAGAGGTGATCAAATACCACCAAAAGATAGCTCTATTTGTGGGAAAAAAGCACGTCAATTTTGTTTGGGTACAGCATTGCACGACCGCGCAATTGTCAGTCAAACAACGCAGTGCCGAATCGCAAAAAATGGTCTGGTCATTGAGCAGCCAAATCTTCTGGTGCTGAAGTGGTTAAAGACACCCCCAAAATCAAAGTGAAAATATTATGCAGCAGGCTAGTCCATTTGGCTGCAATTTCATTGCAACAACTCAAAATGGGCCTCAGTAGTTTGTATGGCCCCCAAGTGCTTGTATGCATGCGTGACAACGTCGGGTAATGCTCCTAATGAGACGACGGATGATGTCCTGAGGTATTTCCTCCCAGATCTGGACCAGAGCATCACTGAGCTCCTGAACTGACTGGGGTGCAACCTGGCGGCACCTGATGGACCGCCACATAATGTAGGGGCCATTCAATGGTATAAATGCCTTCATCCTTCAGGAACTGGCTACATACTCTCACCACATGAGGCCCGGAAATTGTTGTGTAATAGGAGAAACCCAGGACTCCCTGCACCAGCATAGGGTCTGACAAGAAACCCAGGACCCACTGCACCAGCGTAGGGTCTGACAAGAAACCCAGGATCCACTGCACCAGCGTAGGGTCTGACAAGAAACCCAGGACTCATTGTACTAGCGTAGGGTCTGACAAGGAACCCAGGACCCACTGCACCAGCATAGGGTCTGACAAGGAACCCAGGAACCACTGCACCAGCATAGGGTCTGACAAGGAACCCAGGACCCACCTCACAAGCATAGGGTCTGACAAGGAACCCAGGACCCACTACAAACCCAGGACCCACTACACCAGCATAGGGTCTGACAAGGAACCCAGGACCCATTGCACCAGCTTGGGTCTGACAAGGAACCCAGGACCCACTACAAACCCAGGACCCACTACACCAGCATAGGGTCTGACAAGGAACCCAGGACCCATTGCACCAGCTTGGGTCTGACAAGGAACCCAGGACCCACCTCACCAGCATTGGGTCTGACAAGGAACCCAGGACCCACTGTACCAGCGTAGGGTCTGACAAGGAACCCAGGACCCACTGCACCAGCGTAGGGTCTGACAAGGAACCCAGGACCCACTGCACTAGTGTAGGGTCTGACAGGGAACCCAGGACCCACTGCACCAGCATAGGGTCTGACAAGGAACCCAGGACTCACTGTACCAGCGTAGGGTCTGACAAGGAACCCAGGACTCACTGCACCAGCGTAGGGTCTGACAATAGGTCCAAGGATATCTTCTCAATACCTAATGGCAGTCAGGTTTTCATTGACTATCCTGTAGAGGTCTGTGTGCCCCTCCATGGATATGTGTCCCCATACCATCACTGACAGACCATGAAACCGGTCATGCTGAACGATGTTACAGGCAGCATAATGTTCTCCAGACCCTTTCACGTCTGTCACATATGCTCAGGTTGAACCTGCTCTCATCTGTGAAGCCAATTCTGGTGTTCAATGGAAAATGCCAATCAAGCTCCATGGTGCCGGGCAGTGAGCACAGGGCCCAGTAGAGGAGGTCAGGCCCTCAGGCCACCCCCATGAAGTCTGTTTCTGATTGTTTGCTCAGAGACATTCACACCATTGGCCTGCTGGAGGTCATTTTGTAGGGCTCTGGCAGTGCTCATCCTGTTCCTCCTTGCACAAAGGAGCAGATACTGGTCCTTCTGATGGGTTAAGGACCTTCTACGGCTCTGTCCAGCTCTCCTAGAGTAACTGCCTGTCTCCTGGAATCTCCTCCATGCTCTTGAGACTGTGCTGGGAGACACGGCAAACCTTCTGGCAATGACACGTATTGATGTGCCACCCTGGAGGAGTTGGACTGCCTGTGCAAACTTTATAGGGTCCAAGTATCGCCTCGTGCTACCAGTAGTGACACTGACCCTAGTCAAATGCAAAACTAGTGAAAAACAGTCAGAAAAGATGAGTTGGGAAAAAAAGGTCAGTTGCCTCCACCTGAAAAAACATTCCTGTTTTGGAGGTTGTCTCATTGTTGCCCATCTAGTGCACATGTTGTTAATTTCATTAACACCAAAGCAGCTGAAACTGAATAGCAACCCCCTCTGTATACACCCCTCCCCCTCTGTATACACCCCCCCTCTGTATACACCCCTCCCCCTCTGTATACACCCCTCCCCCTCTGTATACACCCCTCCCTCCTCTGTATACACCCCTCCCCCTTTGTATACACCCCTCCCCCTCTGCTACTCAACGGACCAGATCAATATCCCAGGAGTTTCATTGACTTGATGCTATACTCTGGTTAAAAAGTGTTCCTTTTTTTTTAGTAGTGTGGATAGATAGATAGATAGATAGATAGATAGATAGATAGATAGATAGATAGATAGATAGATAGATAGATAGATAGATAGATATTCATTTTTATTCCCCCAAAGGGAAAAGGAGTTTTAGCTCCACGGAGAGCGTTATTTATTGCTCATAGGTAAGTAACAATATATTGCTGTGTATTGTTACTTATCTATAAGCACTAAATAACGCTCTCTGCGGTGCAAATCCTTCTCTGGTTTGTTTATTGTCGGTGGTTTGTTGGGAACACACACGGTTAAGTGCACATACTTTTTGTACTGTCCCATTATTGTGCTCTCCACCCTTACCAACTATATATACCGTATTTATCGGCGTATAACACGCACAGGCATATAACGCGCACCCCTATTTTAAGAGGTATCGCCGCGTGCGTTAGAGCCCGAGCAACAATTCTAGCCCTATACCTCCTCTGTAACTCTAAACTGGTAACCTGTAAAATAAAAAAAATCAAGCGTTGCCTATGGAGATTTTTAAGTACTGAAGTTTGGCGCCATTCCATGAGTGTGCGCGATTTTAAATCGTGACAAGTTAGGTATCTATTTACTTGGCGTAACACCATCTTTCACATTATACAAAATTGGTCTAACTTTACTGTTTTGTTATTTTTTAATTCATGAAAACGTTTATTTTCCAAAAAAAAGGTGTTTGAAAAATGTTTGCGCAAATAGGGCCAAATTCATAAAGACTTACGACGGGCGTATCAGTAGATACGCCGTCATAAGTCCGAATCCGCGCCGTCGCAACTTTAAGCGTATGCTCAAACTGAGATACGCTTAAATGTTGCTAAGATACGACCGGCGTAAGTCTCCTACGCCGTCGTATCTTAACTGCATATTTACGCTGGCCGCTAGGGGCGTGTACGCTGATTTACGCCTAGAATATGTAAATCAGCTAGATACGCCTATTCACGAATGTACGCCTGGCCGTCGCAGTAAAGATACGCCGTTTACGTAAGGGGTTTTCAGGCGTAAAGATAAACCACCAAAAAGATGGCGCAGCCAATGTTAAGTATGGACGTCAAATTTTACGTTGTTTGTGTAACTCGTCCGTGAATGGGGCTGGCCGTAATTTACGTTCACGTCGAAAGCATTGACGATTTGCTGACGTCATTTGGAGCATGCGCACTGGGATACGTCCACGGACGGCGCATGCGCCGTTCGTTGGAACGTCAAATACGTGGGGTCACTAGTATTTTACATAGAACACGCCCCCAACCAGCCTATTTTGAATTAGGCGGGCTTACGCCGGCCCAGTTACACTGCACCGCCGCAAGTTACAGCGCAAGTCTCTACAGATAGAGACTTGGCCTTCCAAGCCCTTAGCAGGACGCTGCCTTAATCCCAGGCTGCGGTCCATGGTCAGGGAGTAGGGATAGGCTTTTTGTGCCCTGACCCCCCCCCCCCCCCCTTCTTTTTATATTTCTGTTTAATTCTTGTCTGTTCCCCTCTTTTACTTAGATGTCCTAGTTTCTTCTTTTTGCTCTTGGGAACGGGATACCCCCAGCTTGTTGGTAAGCGCTTAGACGCGAGTTTCACAACTCGCATTCGGCGCTCTATAAGTATTTATTCCAATCCAATCCAATCCAATCCAATCCAAGTTCTTTGTGAATACAGGACCTGCTGCTCTAACTTACGGCGGCGTAGTGTGTCTGAGATACGCTACGCCCGCCTAAATCTACCTGAATCTACCCCAAACTGTGCAAGATAAAAAAAAGTTGCAATGACCGCTATTTTATTCCCTAGGGTGTCTGTAAAAAAAACATAAACAAGGTTTGTGGGTTCTGAGTAATTTTCTAGTAAAACAATTATGATTTTTACATGTGGGAGAGAAGTGCCAGGATAGGTATGGAAGTGGTTAAATATCTCTCCTGGAACGTGAGAGGAGATAAAGGGGTAGGAGTCACTCCTCTGACGCATTCAGTTATGTGTGTGTGTAATGCCGTGTGCACACGATCGGAGTTTCCAATGGACTTTTTCCAATCGGAAATTCCGACCGTGTGTATGCCCCACCGGAGAAATTCCATTGGAAATTCCGATGAATTCCATCGGAGTTTAACCACTTAAGGACCGGCTCACGTACATATACGTCGGCACTTTAAAGATGGACATCTCGGTATCAGCAGCAGCTGCTGCCACAACTGAGATGTCCATCTTTTCCGTGGCCGGTCCTGTAAACGAAAATGTTGGTCTCTGCGGCGGAATTCGCCGCAAGATCGCCGTTATCGGCGGCGGGAGAGGGCCCCCCCTTCCCCGCTCTCCCTTGCCCTCCACCGCTTACCGGAGCCGTCGTAGTGGCGAAGGCGATCGGGACCTTCTCCGTCCGTGGCATGGATACGAGTGAGGGCAAGATGGCCCCCACCCATCTTCATACCAAAACAGGGCATTTTAGTCTAAATATGAGAGCTGAGGTATTTTTTTATCCCAGATCTCATATTTAAGAGGACCTGTCATGCTTTTTTCTATTACAAGGGGTGTTTACATTCCTTGTAATAGGAATAAAAGTGACCCATTTTTTTTTAAACAGTATAAAAATAAATAAAATCAAGTTAAATAAATCTGAAAACAAAAAAAAAACATTTTTAAGGCACCCCGTCCCGACGAGCTCGCGCGCAGAAGCGAACGCATACGTGAGTAGCGCCCGCATATGAAAACGGTGTTCAAACCGCACAAGTGAGGTATCGCCACAATCGTTAGAGCAAGAGCAATAATTCTAGCCCTAGACATCCTCTGTAACTCAAAAGATGCAACCTATAGAATTTTTTAAACGTCGCCTATGGAGATTTTTTTTGTAAATGTTTTACGCCATTCCACGAGCGGGCGCAATTTTGAAGCGTGACATGTTGGGTATCATTTTACTCTGCATAACATTATCTTTTCACAATATAAAAAAAAATTGGGCTAACTTTACGGTTGTCTTATTTTTTAATTCAAAAAAGTGAATTTTTTCCCCAAAAAATGCGCTTGTAAGACCGCTGCGCAAATACGGTGTGACAAAAAGTATTGCAATGACCGCCAATTTATTCTCTAGGGTGTTAGAAAAAAATAAACAATATATAATGTTTGGGGGCTCTAAGTAATTTTTTTAGAAAAAAAAAACTGTTTTAAACTTGTAAACTCTGGCCCAGATTCACAACCGAGATACGACGGCGTATCTCCAGATACGGCGTTGTATCTCTGCGTTGCGCCGTCGTATCTATGCGACTGATTCTTAGAATCAGTTACGCATAGATATCCATTAAATCCGACAGGCATAAGTCTCTTACGCCGTCGCATCTTAACTGCATTTTTTTTTTGACCGCTAGGTGGCGCTTCCGTCGAATTCCACGTTGAGTATGCAAATTAGCTAGATACGCGAATTCCGGAACGTACGCGCGGCCGACGCAGTAAAGTTACGACGTTTACATTAGGCTTTGCCCGGCGTAAAGTTGCCCCTGCTTTATGAGGCGCAGCCAATGTTAAGTATGGCCGTCGTTCCCGCGTCGAAAATTTTAAAAGGTTACGTCATTTGCGTAAGTCGTCCGTGAATGGGGCTGGACGTCATTTACGTTCACGTCTAAACCAATGACGTCCTTGCGGCGTACTTTGGAGCAATGCACACTGGGAAATTCCACGGACGGCGCATGCGCCGTTCCTCTAAAATGTAAATCACGTCGGGTCTCAGTAATTTAACATAAAACATGCCCCCCTGATCCAAATTTGAATTAGGTGGGCTTACACCGGCCGATTTACGCTACGTCGCCGTAACTTACGGAGCAAGTGCTTTGAGAACACAGCACTTGCCCGTGTAAGTTGCGGAGGCGTAACATAAATCAGATACGTTACGCCCGCACAATTTTTACGCGGCTCTACGTGAATCCGGGCCACTGAGTCTGAGAAACAGGCTCGGTCCTTAAAGGGGTTGTAAAGGAATTTTTTTTTCCTCCTAAATATCTTCCTTTCCCTTAGTGCAGTCCTCCTTCACTTACCTCATCCTTCCATTTTGCTTTTAAATGTCCTTGTTTCTTCTGAGAAATCCTCACTTCCTGTTCTTCTGTCTGTAACTCCACACAGTAATGCGAGGCTTTCTCTCTGGTGTGGAGTGTCATGCTCGCCCCCTCCCTTGGACTACAGGAGAGTCAGGATGCTGTCCATGTTGCAGAGAAAGGAGCTGTGTGTTAGTGGGCGTCCTGACTCTCCTGTAGTCCAAGGGAGGGGGCTAGCACGACACTCCACACCAGGGAGAAAGCCTCGCATTACTGTGTGGAGTTACAGACAGAAGAACAGGAAGTGAGGATTTCTCAGAAGAAATAAGGACATTTAAAAGCAAAATGGAAGGATGAGGTAAGTGAAGGAGGACTGCACTAAGGTAAAGGAAGCTATTTAGGGGAAAACAATTGTACCTTTACAACCCCTTTAAATATAGAACATGTTGGGGAGCTGCGGTGGCTCAACGCGATTGGCACTGCACTGACAAGCCATTCACCTCTGCAGCTAGGGGTTCAGATCCCGGTCTCGGCTACATGTGAATTGAGTTTGGTGGTCTCAGCCCGGCTCCCGGTGGGTGTGCTATGCGAGGTAAGCCTGCGCTTAGTACGCCCACCCCCCTCCCACAAAAACCACCACACTTACACGCACTCGAAATTGGGTTAACATGCACGCACTTTGACCACGCGGTCTCTAAAAGAGAGGCGAAGGACCAACGGGGCTGGTTGAGCGGGCAAATCCTCTCACTCCCTTATAGGGAGTCCCTCTGCCCCGTTGGGCTTCAAAGCGGAGCAGGTAGGGCGGGCTGTGTGGGAGGACCCCCTCACGCACCCGCCATTGCCACCCGGGGCATGGAGAAAGGTGGCAGATTGCCTCTGGGGGAGGCCTGCCTACTCCCAACTCCTGCCGTCCGGCTCCTTTCTCGAGTACATGCACAAAATACACTTTAAAAAAATAAATAAAAAAAATATAAAACATGTTCTATTTTACTCTGATGGAATTCGTCAGAATTCCGATGAGCTTTTGGTCGGGGCAAAAGCCTGATCGTGTGTTTTAGCTTTCGCTATTGAGCTCTTTAAACAACAGACCGCTACAGCAGGGGAGTCTGGAAAACATGAAAAATATTTTCACCTGTTGGATGCAACATTTCTTATTTAAAATGTATTTAGAAGTTTTAAAAATGAAATTAAATTTAAATGTAAAAAAATATAAAAATGTACGGCATTTAAAAAAAGAAACAATAGATGTAAAATGATTGTTTTCAATCCTAACCATAATAAATAAATACAATATGTCCAAAACCCACTATAAAGTCCCAGCAGCTCCTCTCCTTTCTATCTGATAAATGTGTTTGTTGCTATCATTATGGAGGTAATTAAAATTAGTCGCCAAGCCCTTTCAATCTATTTTCCATTATTTTGCGCACTTATTTCACCTCTGACAAGTTGATGATCGTTTTAATAATACATCACTTTGAAGCAAATGTTGTTTTTTCCTGTTACGATAACTGATGCGCGTGACTCGAGGAGACAAAATAATGTGGAAGCGAGCGTAAGGCGTTCGTGAATTTATTCCGAGCGGGGAATGGCTGACAGGGTGCTGATAAATTCTCGCGTAGCTCTATATGCAGGCTTTATGCCGCTAGTAAGTATGGGTGCAAGAAAACAAGACTATCATGGCAGCCCATTAGCCTTAAAATACTACACAACGGCATTTTTATTAACTGTCAGCTTTCAGAATAGGAAGCAGCCTGATTCGCCGATTACGGTGTTAGTATTAACCACTTAAAGGCCGGAAGATTTTCCCCCTTAATGACCAGGCCATTTTTTGCTATACGGCAAATTACAATTGGGCGGTCATGTGGCGCTGTACCCAAACAAAATTGACGTTCTTTTTTCCCCCACAAATAGAGCTGTCTTTTGGTGGTTTTTGATCACATCTGTTGTTAATTTTTTGCAAAAAAAGACCGCCAATTAAATATATATATATATATATATATATATATATATATATATATTTATATATATATATATATATATATATACCGTATATAATCAAGTATAAGCCAAGTTTTTCAGCACATTTTTTTGTGCTGAAAATGCCCCCCTCTTCTTATACTCGAGTCTGTGTCCATCTTTAACCACTTAACGCCCGCCGCACGCTTATTTACGTCCACAGAATGGGACGTACAGGCAGATGGGCGTATATATATGTCCCTGCCTTCTAGCGGGTCGGGGGTCCGATCGGGACCCCCTCCGCTGCGTGCGGCGGGCGGCTTACCTCGGGGAGCGATCCGGGACGACGGCGCGGCTATTCGTTTATAGCCGCTCCATCGCGATCGCTCCCCGGAGCTGAAGAACGGGGAGAGCCGTATGTAAACACGGCTTCCCCATGCTTCACTGTGGCGGCTGCATCGATCGAGTGATCCCTTTTATAGGGAGACTCGATCGATGACGTCAGACCTACAGCCACACCCCCCTACAGTTGTAAACACACACTAGATGAACCATAACTACTTCAGCGCCCCCTGTGGTTAACTCCCAAACTGCAACTGTCATTTTCACAATAAACAATGCAATTTAAATGCATTTTTTGCTGTGAAAATGACAATGGTCCCAAAAATGTGTCAAAATTGTCCAAAGTGTCCGACATAATGTCGCAGTCACGAAAAAAATCGCTGATCGCCGCCAATAGTAGTAAAAAAAAAAAAATTTATAAAAATGCAATAAAACTATCCCCTATTTTGTAAACGCTATAAATTTTGCGCAAACCAATCGATAAACACTTATTGCGATTTTTTTTACCAAAAATATGTAGAAGAATACGTATCGGCCTAAACTGAGGAAAAATTTTGTTTTTATATATGTTTTTGGGGGATATTTATTATAGCAAAAAGTAAAAAATATTGCATTTTTTTCAAAATTGTCGCTCTATTTTTGTTTATAGCGCAAAAAATAAAAACCGCAGAGGTGATCAAATACCACCAAAAGAAATCTCTATTTGTGGGGAAAAAAGGACGCCAATTTTGTTTGGGAGCCACGTCGCACGACCGCGCAATTATCTGTTAAAGCGACGCAGTGCCGAATGGCAAACAAAATGGTCCGGGGCTTAAGTGGTTAATTGTGTGTATCTGATCCCAGCCAGCCATAGGTCCCCTGAACTTGTTGTCCGGGGGACCCATGGACGGGGAGCACCGATTTTTCAAAGCTGGGCACCCCTTCCTTAGACTCCCATGTTAAACGGTAATTTCCCCAGTGATTTTGCGGACCCGGTACTGGCCAGCCCTAGGTCCCCTGGACCCCATTCTTGGCACACATATAGCCCCACTCTTCATCTATAAGTGTGCAAAGCTTGTTGTCCAGGGGACCTACGGCCAGGGAGCACCGATTTTTCAAACCAGGGCACCCCTTCCATAGACTCCCATGTTAAACGTTAGTCTAGTCACACAGCGCCGGAGATCAGGTAGGGAGATTGGGCACAGGGAGGCATGGGCACAGTGACAGTGAGGCATGGGCACAGTGAGGCATGGACACAGTGAGGCATGGGCACAGTGAGACATGGGCACAGTGAGGCATGGACACAGTGAGGCATGGGCACAGTGAGACATGGGCACAGTGAGGCATGGCCATAGTGAGGCATGGACACAGTGAGGCATGCACATGGACACAGTGAGGCACAGTGAGGCATGCAGATAGCCAACCTAGGCTTATACTCGAGTCAATACATTTTCCCATTTTTTTGTGGTAAAATTAGGTGTCTCGGCTTATATTCGGGTCGGCTTATACTCGAGTATATACAGTAAATTACTTTTTGCTATTAAAAATATAAAAAAAAAATGGAAAATAAATGTCTTCATCAGTTTAGGCCTATACATATTCTTCTACCTATTTTTGGTAAAAAAAAAAAATATTGCATTAAGTGTTTATTGATTGGTTTTCACAAATGTTATAGTGTCTACAAAATAGGGGATAGTTTTATGGCATTTTGCAATTGCGATCTGCAATTTTTATCGCGACTGCGACATTGCGGGGGACACTTTTGACACTATTTTGGGACCATTGACAATTATACAGAGATCAGTGCTATAAAAATGCACTGATTACTGTGGGGTTTTTTTCCCCACACATAGAGCTTTCTTTTGGTGGTATTTGATCTTTTTTTTATTTGCTCTATAATCAAAAAAAGGCCGACGGTTTTGAAAAAAAAAATAATATTTTTTTACTTTTTGCTATAATAAATGTAAAAAAATAAATAAATAAAAAGTCTTCATCAGTTTAGGCCAATATATATTCTTGTACCTATTTTTGGTAAAAAAAATCGCAATAAGCGTATATTGATTGGTTTGCGCAAAAGATATAGCGTCTACAAAATAGGGGATAGATTTATGGCATTTTTATTATTTTTTTTTTAACTGAGATTTTTAGTGGGACTGCGACATTGTGGCGGACACATCAGACACTTTTGACACTTTTTTGGGACCAGTGACATTTATACAGCGATCAGTGCTATAAAAATGCACTGATTACTGTGGGGTTTTTTTTCCCACACATAGAGCTTTCTTTTGGTGGTATTTGATCACCTTTTTTTTTATTTGCTCTATAATCAAAAAAAGGCCGACGGTTTTGAAAAAAAAATTAATATTTTTTTACTTTTTGCTATAATAAATGTAAAAAAATAAATAAATAAAAAGTCTTCATCAGTTTAGGCCAATATATATTCTTGTACCTATTTTTGGTAAAAAAAATCGCAATAAGCGTATATTGATTGGTTTGCGCAAAAGATATAGCGTCTACAAAATAGGGGATAGATTTATGGCATTTTTTTATTATTTTTTTTTAACTGAGATTTTTAGTGGGACTGCGACATTGTGGCGGACACATCAGACACTTTTGACACTTTTTTGGGACCAGTGACATTTATACAGCGATCAGTGCTATAAAAATGCACTGATTACTGTGTAAATGACACTGGCAGGTAAGGGGTTTGTTGTAATATATGTTGTAATATGTTGGCCGATTTATTTGGTTTATCCGGGTCACGGCACCAATGTAGTGATATAAATGTATAGTGGAGTCCGATTAGATAATTGATATTTAGATGTTAGTATGATGATTATAAATGTGTTGTTTTCCGCAGCAACAGATCAGGCTCTCCAGAGAATGCATTTTATTTAACTTCCAATAACGAACAAAATCCAAAGTCCACAGACGATACAAAATCCAACAGAGCATATAATTCAAATCTCTTCCTAGACCTGTGCCTCCATATCAGAGAATACATAGAGAATATATTATCATCACTTCTAGACCTGTGCCATATTCATACAGAGAATACATAGGGAATATATTCTTAGAGACAAGACTGAACTCCAGGATTATATTCCCTCTTCTCTGAATAGCTGAGCAATTTGATTGGCCGTCTTTGATCTACATCCTGTCTTTCAGAGTGACAGGTAATGACCCCAGCCGGAGTCACTAATTAGTATACATTCTTTCATACTAATAATCTCCCTCTAATAAGTAATTAGATTACATGTGGCCTAAGTAATGGTTTGATTGGTTTGATGTGTAAAATAGACCCATCCTGTCTCTTTGCCTATTGACAATCGACAAGCGTTCTTTGATGTGTAACATGTAATTACAAGTTTGATGTGTAAAATAGACCCACTGAAATTTGGCCTGGTCAATTTTGGACTTACACTATATATATATATATATATATATATATATATATATATATATATATATAACATCCCACATAAATCGGCCAACATATTACAACATATATTACAACAGGGTTAAAACTAGGGGGCGATCGAGGGGTTAAATGTTAGGCATGTGCATTTCGTTTCGTTCCGAATCGAAATTCGGACAAATTTTTCATTATTCGGACATTTGGATGCATACGAATTCCCGAATTGCAATATTAATGAATTTACCGAATCCGAACGAACGTTTTCGATTCCGAAACGAAAACCCGCGGACGAAATTCGATCGGAATTCGAATTTTATTTATTTTTTTCGAATTCCGATCGAATTTCGTCCGCGGGTTTTCGATTTGGAATTCGAAAAAAATGTATTATTTTTTTTTTTTTGAATTCCGATCGAATTCCGTCCGCGGGTTTTCGATTTGGAATTCAATTTTTTTTTTTTTTTTTTCGAATTCTGATCGAATTTCGAAATTATATTCGAAAAGAGACTATTTGTTGTCGAATCCAGTCGAAATACTTTCGAATTCGACCGGATTTTTCTAAATTCGTTCGAAAACGAACGAATTCCGAAAACGGTCGAAATATTTTCGAATTCGACCGGATTTTTCGAAATTCGGTCGAAAACGAACGAGTTCCGAAAACGAATTTAACACATGTAACGAACTTAACTTAACGAAATTGATTAAATAACGAATTAAAACGAAACGAAACAAAATTTTCCCTTTTGCACATGCCTATTAAATGTGTGTCCTAGAGAGGGATTCTAACTGTGGGGGAGGGGACTGACTAGGAGTAGAGAGAGATCGCTGTTCATAATCACTAGGAACAGACAATCTCACTCTACTCCCCTGACAGAACTGGGATCTGCTTGTTTACTTTGACAGATACTCGTTCTGGCTCTCTGTGCAGCAATCGCGGGTGGCCAACAGACATTGCGGCTGCCGACCACGATCATCATCTTTCCCACCGCGCAGAGGGTGCGCAAGTGCCCCTCTAGCAGTGCACGCGTGCCTGCTATAGCTGTAAAATGAACCATTGTACAGCTACGGCGATTGGCGGGAACGAGCCGACCCGACCCGACACAGTATAATTAAGGTGGCTGGTTGACAAGTGGTTAACATTACTTAAATTCCGTAACTACATCGCTAAAGCAAAAGCGCCCAGACATCTAACAGTCTGTGTTCTTGCTGCTGTTGCACTATGGGCAATGGCATCAAAAGTCTCTTGTAGATCCCCTCCCTCTTCATGGTCACAGGTAATGTGACCTGTAAACTCTGCCCCCCGGCTCAATGGCCGAACTGCAACTGCGGCGGGCTGGCCAGCCAGCCATGGAGAGGCCGGGTGAGCGGTGGGGGCTCAAGGAGCAGCTCAGTTGCCTTGGCCCAACATGCAGATGTGGCCTGGCGGCCCCTGGCCCACTGGGCAAGTTCCTGATGTGCCCTATGGCCAGTCCGGGCCTGGGTTCCAGCAACCACTACTGCAACCATACCCATGCATGCGGTGAGCCCAAGTCTGCTTCAACATCACCTTTGCTGGCCCACTGTGAACCTACCATGATACAGATGATATGAAAAGCTACAGACACATGGACCCTCCATGTGGCCAAAGCCCTTGGACATGTGACACACCAGGTCACTGTGGTGAGGGGGTTTGGGTTCCAGAAACCACTACTGCCACCATACCTATGTGTCAGAGGAGCCCTCGTTTACTCAGCATCACCTTTACTGACCCACTGTGAACCCACCATAATGCAGGTGATAAGAGAGGCTGTAGACACGTGGACTTTCCATGTGTCCACTCCCTAAACCTGAATATACATTATCCTCTTTCTTCACAGGTTGTCATTTACTTTCTTATTCACAATATATCTATACTGCATATTACTTCTATATACATCAAAACTCTTCCTTGGCAAACTTCAAAGAAATCCCTTCCTCTCTAGGTAAGCTACCTGAGGAAGAAGTTCCTTTGAAAACTGGCAAAGAAAAGGTTTGATGTATATCCTAACAATATGCACTATAGATATTTAGTGAATAAGGAGGTAATTGACAACATGAGAAGGAAGACGGTAATGTATATGCAGGTCTAGAGCAATCTATCAACAAAGCAAAAATAGATTTTATTTGGAAAAAGCTATGGAAAAAATGAAAGGAATATATAGGAATGTAAAATTATAATAATATGAATATTAATAATACAAATACGAACAAACTGTAAAATGAATTGTTTGATTAAATTATTTTAATTAAAAGAATGTAAAATAATAATAATGAATAATAATAATAAATACAAAAATATGAACACACTATCAGAGGAAATGTTTAATAAAACACTTGATTTTTATTACTTATACATATTTAAGTTTGATTTGAATAAATTAGAAGTAATTCATTATAAATTTTATAATGTTCAAAAAGTTATCAACAAGGTAAAAAAGTGCAGAACACACGATAAGGGGAAATGTTTCCTAAAATGACGTTAAAGAATTGGAAATATCATCTATAGAAGATTTTGTAGAAAAATTATATAGAAAAGAAATCAGTGTCTCAGTATGTGAGAAGGTGTAATATGAATGTAAAATAATAATAATAATAATAATAATAATAATAATAATAATAAAAAAAATCCAGCCACACTATCATAGGAAGATACAACGAACTTAATGAATTATATATAATTAATGTAATAATTAATTTAAGTAGTACTGTTAAAAAGTTAATAAGAATACAATATGCAATATACAAAAATGTATTATTATTATATTATTATTTGTTTTTATGAGTTTTTTAGTGAGTTATTCCTGAGGCCTCGTACACACGACCGAGTTTCTCGGCAAAAACCAGCAAGAAACTTGCTGTTTTCTTTTGTTTTGCTGAGGAAACCGGTCGTGTGTACATTTTTCGATGAGGAAACTGTCGAGGAAATCGTTGACCCAAAAAGAGAGCATGTTCTCTTTTTCCTCAACGGAAATGGAGAAAATTGGCACGTCGAGTTCCTCGACAGCCTAACAAGGAACTCGACGAGCAAAACGATGTGTTTCGCCCGTGGAGTTCCTCGGTCGTGTGTACGAGGCCTAAGAATTACAGGCCTACAAAATAAAACGGCAAATTGCAAAACATTTGTACCGCTTTCAGCATCAAAAATCGTACATAATCATACCGCCAGGGAGGATAACAGGTTATTGCTCTCACATGGCATGTGTACTGTATGCTTGCAACTACACCCCAAAACACATTCTACTGCTCCTCCTGAGTATGGTGATACAACATGTGTGGTACTTTTTCCCAGCCTGGCCACATACAGAGGTCCTACATACAGGGAGCACCATCAGGGGTTCTAGGGACATAAATTACATATCTAATTTCCTGACTACCTATCACACTTTTGGAGGCCCTGGAGCACCAGGACAATGGAAATACCCACAAAATGACCACATTTTAGAAAGAAAACGCCCCAATGTATAATCTACGAGGCACTCACTGATAGCATTGATGTACACTGTAGGGCACTGATGTGCACTAATGGCGTTGATAAGCACTCACTTATGGGCACTGAAGTGCACTGATGGCACTGATGAGCACTGTAGGGCACTGATAAGCACTGTAGTGGCACTGATGAGCACCGTAGTGGCATTGTAGGGCACTGATGAGCACTGTAGGGTCCCTGTAGTGGTTCTGATGGCACTGAAGTTCACTGATGCCACTGAGGGCACTGTAGTGGTACTGATGGCACTGTAGGGCACTGATGGCACGGTAGTGGCACCGTAGAAGACTGATGGCACTGTAGGGGCACTGATGGAACTGTATGGAACTAATGTGGATTTTTAAGTTTGAGCAAATTTGCATGCATGCATCCCGCACGTAGTCAGTGTTTAATTAGATAACGTTATCTAACTATTTTAATTTTTATATTGGGTGATGGGTGTCAAAGTGTCTGAATTTATGTGATTGCTAAATTTTTGTATCAATAAACCCCTTGTTCTATGCAACACAGCCCACATTTGGCATCTTTATCTCCGGGAGGACACATTTCACATGTTTTCTCCCCGAGGGGGGGGGTCTTTTTGCACTGATGTGGAACTGTTGAGAACTGTGATGGCACTGTGGTGGAACTGATGAGCACTGTGATGCAGGGCTGTCTTAATGAGTGGGCACACCTGGGCACTGCCCAGGGGCCCCAGTTGCATGTGGGGCCCCTACACTTTACCCAAAGCAGCTGGTTCTTGAGCCCACACTGCCCAGAAATTTGGGGGCCCAATGGTGCTGGGGGGATATCTGTGGTGTAGAGGGGTCAGAGTGCTGGGGAGGCATTAATCTGGCAGATATATTATATGCACAGGACTGCTTTGTCAGTATGTAGTATTTTCCCCACTGTTTCTTTGCTGTACAGAATGATTGTTCATGTAGTTAATGCCAAGCTCCACCCAAAAGGTGGAAGGCACCCACTTGTCTGCCTCATACCCTACCGATTTGATGTCTGTTTACCTGCATTGCCTCTATTGTAGGGGGCCCCAGAGCATTACTATGATGCTATTAAGACGGCCTTGCTGTGATGGCACTGGTGGTTAGATATGTGCATTCCTGTTCGTACGAATGTTATTTTCGTACGAAAATGTTCATTTTCGTACCCGCAGAATAATGTGTACATACGAAAAAATGTAAGCACCAAAATACGAAAACGACGGGATTACGAATGAGTCGCATAACGAACAACCGCAAATACGAACGAACGATTCGACGAAAATACGACAAAACGAAAACGGCAAAAGAACGAATATGACATCTATAACAAAAGACTTGCCTTCTTTATTTTGTTTGAATCCTTGTTCTGTTCGTATTTTGATTTTCAGTCGTATGTTCATATGACATATAACAAAAGATTTTCATTCTGTATTTTGTTTGATTCCTTTTTCTGTTTGTATGTTCATATGACATCTTATAACAAAAGATTTGTATTCTGTATTCTGAATTCCTTTTTTCTGTTCGTAATTTGGTTTCAAAATACAGAATGCAAATCTTTTGTTACAAGATGTCATTTTATTTTTTTGAATGGACAGTGAGTGTAGTTAGTTAGTGAAGCAGCTTCTCTGTTGTGCTGAGTACAGTAGTACAGTAAAGCCAAATAAACTTTTCTGTGGATTTTCGTCTGAAGGGAGAGATCAGTTGGCTAGACTTTTGAACATGGAACCCAAAAATGGTTTTCTGATGGAGTTTAAAAACGAACAAACGTTCGGTAAAACAATCGTTTTTATGTTTGTTGTTAAAAAAGTCTGACCAAGTGTATGGGGCTTAACAATAGTTAATATGGATGAGCCGCGTGTTGAAAGTGCCGCGAATCCCGCGATATATTTACGAAAGTACAAAATGATGAAAATTCAAAATTATTGTCTAACAAGTAATGAACATGAATTAAACAGAATAACGAACCATCCCGCATGTACGAAAATAAAACGGTAACCAAAATACGAAACGATCGGAATACGAAAAAATTGCGTCGTACGAAAAACGAACGGGAACGAACAGGAAAACGGGCGTCTTACGAAAAACGAACGGGAACGAACCTACCGAACGATACGAAACAGAACAAAAAAAAACGAAAAAAAATTCTGTGCACATGTCTACTGGTGGTAGCACTTTAATGGCACTGTAGGGCACACCAAATGCAGCTGTCTCACGCTGTTGCACTGTGTCACCCTCCTCTCCTAACATGCTGTATTGGTGTGAGGAGAGGAGAGAGCTGAACCGGACATTGATGGTCATTGGATGGAGCGATCATGTGGTAAAGGGCCACTGTGATTGGCCCTTTACCCCGAACCGTGATGCGTGATCATGGACACTTCCGGATGCGTGCCCCAGGAGGATGTCAATAAATGCCCTCCCAGAATTACCCGGCCACGCTGTAGCCATTATTCGGCTATAGCGCGGTCGGCAAGTTGTTAACAGCCAAATATCTATAAGATACACGGAAACGTTTTCAGGAAGAAAAATCTTTGTTCTCCAGTGTTTTTTTTGCCCTGAAGCCCATGAAGAAAAGAAATACAAAAACACTGTACATTATCTTGAAGGTTTCAGCATGATGTTTTTTAATGGGGGAGAAGTTTAATGCCGCGTACACACAACTGTTTTTCGGGTTATAAAAAATTACGTTTTTTTTATGTCATTAAAATCGATCGTGTGTGGGCTCCAGAGCATTTTTCACGATCTAAAAAATGGGCATTAAAGATTTCGAACATGCTCTATTTTTTTCATGACGTTTTTAACGTTGTCGGTTTTAAGGTTGTAAAAAATGGTCGTGTGTGGGCTTTAACGACGTGAAAATTCCATGCATGCTCAGAAGCAAGTTATGAGACGGGAGCGCTCGTTCTGGTAAAACTAGCATTTGTAATGGAGTAAGCACATTCATCACGCTGTAACAGACTGAAAAGCGCAAATCGTCTTTTACTAACATGAAATCAGCTAAAGCAGCCCAAAGGGTGGCGCCATTCGAATGGAACTTCCCCTTTATAGTGCCGTTGTACGTGTTGTACGTCACCGCGCTAGAGCATTTTTTTTTTCACGATCGTGTGTAGGCAAGGCCGTTTTAATGAACTTCATTTTCTCTAGACCCTTAAAAACGTAATTTTTTAGAACCCGAAAAACAGTCTTGTGTACGCGGCATAAGGCCCCGTACACACGTCCGAGAAACTCGACGAGCAAAACACATCGTTTTGCTCGACGAGTTTCTTGTGAAGCCGCCAAGGATCTTGGCGAGCCAAGTTTCCCCAAAGACTAACGAGGAAATAGAGAACATGTTCTCTATTTGGCTCGACGAGTTCCTCGTCGGCTTCCTCAGCCAAAAGTGTACACACGACCGGGTTTCTCGCCAGAATACGACTCCGATCGAGTTTCTGGCTGAATTCTGCCGAGAAACTCGGTTGTGTGTACGCGGCATAAGAGTTTTTAAAGTTTTAATGACAACATTTGAGTGTTCAGCCATGTTCTTCTAGAGCAATATATATTTTGCAGGATAGATGTTTATTTTTATTTTTTGGGGCCAGTTTGCATGTCTAGCTTAGTCTGCAATCTCTATAATCATTTTTGAAGCAGCATTAGTGAGGAAACATTTGCGGACTGAAGAACGGTGACTTGTTCAGGCACTGAAAGCTAATGGCCAGGATCCATCTCTGTTAGGTTAATAAGGATGAGATGGCAGCAAGGGTGGGAACACACAAGATGTGATGAATCACCCTTCTTTCTCCCCCTTATCTTTAGAGCTCTTCATCTCATACAGCTCCATTATATACAGGTGTATATATATATATATATATATATATATATATATATATATATATATATATATGTATATACATACACACAGGGGTAGATTCACAGAGAAGATACAACAGGATATCTCCAGATACGCCGTCATATCTCTGAGTGTGCGGGGTCGTATCTATGCGCCTGATTCATAGAATCAGTTACGCATAGATTTCCCTAAGATCTGACTGGCGTAAGTGTCTTACGCCGTCGTATCTTAGGCTGCATATTTACGCTGGCCGCTAGGTGGCTCTTCCGTATATTTACGCGAGGAATATGCAAATGAGCTAGATTCGCCGATTCAGAAACGTACGTCCGGCCGGCGCATTTTTTTACGTCGTTTACGTTAGGCTTTTTTCGGCGTATAGTTACCCCTGCTATATGAGGCGTATCCTATGTTAAGTATGGTCGTCGTTCCCGCGTCGAGTTTTGAAAATTTTACGTCGTTTGCGTAAGTTGTTCACGAATAGGGCTGGACGTAATTTACATTCACGTCTAAAGCAATGACGATTTGCGTCGTAATTTCGAGCATGCGCACTGGGCATGCGCCGTTAGTAAAAAACTTCAAATACGCAGGGTCACAGTTAATATACATAAAACACGCCCACATCATCCACATTTGAATTAGGCGGGCTTACGCCATCAGAAATTATGGGGCCCCTTACACAGCTTCAGGCATTGGCCCCCCTTTGTCGCCTCAAATTGAGGAGCGGGGGGGGTGCCACTGCTAATTGAGAAAATTGGGAAGCGGGGGTAAGGCATGAATTGAGAAGCAGGGGGTGGGGGGGGTGCCACAAATTATTTAGAAGCGGGGTGGTGCTGCTGTGGAGAATTGAGGTCGGGGGGCTTTGGGGGGTTGCCCTGGGGCCCCTTACACAAAAAAAGGTCTCTCCTCCCTCCCTCTCTGCAATCATTTGGGACATGTCACAGGTCCCAGATGATTGCTCAGCCAGTCACAGTGCGCAGCAAGGCACGTTGCTCGGCTGTGAAGCCACAGTCGGGCGCCCACAGTGGAGATGCCGGCGCCGTGGAGAGGAGAAGGGGAAACAAGAGGGGCTTCGTTCCCCCGCATCGCTGGACCCTGGGACAGGTGAGGGTCCCAGTTATTAAAAGTCAGGAGCTGCAGTATTTGTAGCTGCTGGCGTTTAATATTTTTATTTTAGTAGGAACTCCGGTTTAAGGTTCCATCCATTAGAGCCGCCACTGTAAATACGCTCAACTCAGACACCAGCACTGCAGCTTAGATTTTTCCCCGGCACCATTGTTGCGCTTCCTCCCCCACACGGTATTATTAAGGCCGTGTGTGTATCATCGCAGACTCAGATTGAAAGGGCATGTTTTGTGAATGTTAGAGACACAAAGCTCATGAATTGTCCTCGTGTGATTGTCACCCCCACAGCCACTAAGTTTTAATGTTGCGTTAAATAAAAGGTCATTTATTATGAGGGAATTTTGTTAAAAGGGTTAAAGTTCTGTCCGGGCTCTCGGCTGGCTGCTGTAAGGCAATAAGCTTAGAAGAATCTCTAGAAACTGCGGTAGCTGAGCAGATATAGAGGATTGAGAAGAGATGTCAAAGATTACTGGAAGACAATTCTTTGGTGGTAGAAGTAACAATACGATCCAATAGGAACTGTAGCTTACCCATATATTTCCTTGGAACCAAGATCCATTCAAGCTGTTGGCTCCCTCCCTCCTTCCTTCCTTCCTTCCTTCCTTCCTTCCTTCCTTCCTTCCTTCCTTCCTTCCTTCCTTCCTTCCTTCCTCCCTCCCTTTCTTCCTCCCTCCCTTCCTTCCTTCCTTCCTTCCTCCCTTCCTTCCTTCCTTCCTTTCTTCCTTCCTCCCTTTCTTCCTTCCTCCCTCCCTTTCTTCCTTCCTCCCTTCCTTCTTTCCTTCCTCCCTCACGCCCTCCCTTCCTTCTTTCCTTCCTTCCTTCCTTCCTTCCTTCCTTCTTTTCTTCTTCCTTTCCTTCCTTCCCTCCTCCCTTCCTCCCTTCCTCCCTTTCTCCCTTCCTTCCTCCTACCTCCCTTCCACCATTCCCTCTCTCCCTCCATTTGTCATGGCTATCCTTTTTGGGGTATTATGACAACCCGGGTGTAGAGGGGGGTCCTTCCTTCCTTCCTTCCTTCCTTCCTTCCTCCCTTCCTTCCTTCCTTCCTTCCTCCCTCCCTTTCTTCCTTCCTCCCTTTCTTCCTTCCTCCCTTTCTTCCTTCCTCCCTTCCTTCCTCCCTCACGCCCTCCCTTCCTTCTTTCCTTCCTTCCTTCCTCCCTCCCTCCCTCCCTCCCTCCCTTCCTTCCTTCTTTTCTTCCTCCTTTCCTTCCTTCCCTCCTCCCTTCCTCCCTTCCTCCCTTTCTCCCTTCCTTCCTCCTACCTCCCTTCCACCATTCCCTCTCTCCCTCCATTTGTCATGGCTATCCTTTTTGGGGTATTATGACAACCCGGGTGTAGAGGGGGGGTCCCTCAGACATATATGTGATGATGTCAGTACATGGGAAGACTAGTATAAAACAGCCAGGGCTGCCATCAGGAATTATGGTGCCCCTTACACAGCTTTAGGCATGGGCCCCCTGGAGCATAGGCAGAGAACCGGGGGGGGGGGGGGTGCTGCCGCCTCAAATTGAGAAGTGGGGGGGCCGCCACTAATTGAAAAGAATTGAGAAGCTGGGGGGGGGTGCCGCTGCAAATTGATGTCGGGGGGCTTTGGGTGCTGACGAACAAAAAAAAATTGTGGGGTTGCCCTCGGGACCTCTGGGCCCCTTACCTTTCTTACCTTACCTTACCTCCCTCCCTTTCTTCCTCCCTCCCTTCCTTCCTTCCTTCCTTCCTCCCTTCCTTCCTTCCTTCCTTTCTTCCTTCCTCCCTTTCTTCCTTCCTCCCTCCCTTTCTTCCTTCCTCCCTTCCTTCTTTCCTTCCTCCCTCACGCCCTCCCTTCCTTCTTTCCTTCCTTCCTTCCTTCCTTCCTTCTTTTCTTCTTCCTTTCCTTCCTTCCCTCCTCCCTTCCTCCCTTCCTCCCTTTCTCCCTTCCTTCCTCCTACCTCCCTTCCACCATTCCCTCTCATTCCCACCATTCCCTCTCTCCCTCCATTTGTCATGGCTATCCTTTTTGGGGTATTATGACAACCCGGGTGTAGAGGGGGGTCCTTCCTTCCTTCCTTCCTTCCTTCCTCCCTTCCTTCCTTCCTTCCTTCCTCCCTCCCTTTCTTCCTTCCTCCCTTTCTTCCTTCCTCCCTTTCTTCCTTCCTCCCTTCCTTCCTCCCTCACGCCCTCCCTTCCTTCTTTCCTTCCTTCCTTCCTCCCTCCCTCCCTTCCTTCCTTCTTTTCTTCCTCCTTTCCTTCCTTCCCTCCTCCCTTCCTCCCTTCCTCCCTTTCTCCCTTCCTTCCTCCTACCTCCCTTCCACCATTCCCTCTCTCCCTCCATTTGTCATGGCTATCCTTTTTGGGGTATTATGACAACCCGGGTGTAGAGGGGGGGTCCCTCAGACATATATGTGATGATGTCAGTACATGGGAAGACTAGTATAAAACAGCCAGGGCTGCCATCAGGAATTATGGTGCCCCTTACACAGCTTTAGGCATGGGCCCCCTGGAGCATAGGCAGAGAACCGGGGGGGGGGGGGGGGGTGCTGCCGCCTCAAATTGAGAAGTGGGGGGGCCGCCACTAATTGAAAAGAATTGAGAAGCTGGGGGGGGGGGTGCCGCTGCAAATTGATGTCGGGGGGCTTTGGGTGCTGACGAACAAAAAAAAATTGTGGGGTTGCCCTCGGGACCTCTGGGCCCCTTACAAAAATATATATATATATATATATAAAATTATAAAAAAAAGTGGGGTAGCCTTCCAGGCCCTGGGGACCTTCAGGCCACTGGGAACCTCTGAGCCCTTTAATAAAAAGAAAAAAGAAATAAAAAAATATATAATTTTTATTTATTATTTTTTTTTAAAAAGGGGGTTGCTATCCGGGCCCCTGGGGACCTCTGGGCCCTTTAATAAAAACAAAAAATATATAAAAAATAGAATACAAAAATATATAAAAAAATAAATAAAAAAAAGTTTATAAAAAAAAATGGGGGTTGCCATCCGGGCCCCTGGGGACCTTCGGGCGCCTAACAGGTGTACTGCCTGTACCCCCCTGATGGCCGCCCTGAAAACAGCTACAGTATCTTTAGGGTCTGGGCATACCAGTTTTATACAGTAATAGAAAGGAAAATGAGAACGAAAAGAAGAAAGGGCACAATAGAAAGAAAAGGAAAAAGAGGAAAAAAAAGGGGGGTGGGGGGACTGGGAGAAAAAGAGTAGTCTCTCCCTGGGAGCAGGGAGGTGCAAAGCGAGCATTGGAACCCACAAGCACATGGCATGGCCTATGCATTTTGCAGGAATTCGTCAGAGAAGCGGAGAAGATCCCAGTAAAACCACCTGGTCTTATGTTCCTCTGATTTATTCCTAAGTGCGGCAGTCAGGTCCTCCATCTGTTCGATGTTGTTTACTCTTGCAATCCATTGAGCAACTGTAGGTGCAGACTGTTGTTTCCATTGGCTTGGTATGCATGCTCATGTGGCATCACATAGAGAGACATCTGTAAATTTGTGAATCAACTGAAGTACTGGCTATCAAAAGGTTTGTACCTGGGGCAGGGCTGTCTTAATGAGAGGGCACACCTGGGCACTGCCCAGTGGCCCCAGTTGCATGGGGGGGCCTGTACTTTCCCCAAAGCAGCTGGTCCTTGAGCCCACGCTGCCCCGAAATTGGTGGCCCCATGATGGCACTGAGAGTGATAGATACGCAGGGGAGGCTGTCTGCCTCCTACCTACTTGATGTCTGTTTATCTGTGCTGTCATCATTGTAGGGGCCCCAGAGCATTACTTTTCCCAGGGGCCCATAATGCTATTAAGACAGCTCTGACCTGGGGGCATTCTTTTTGGGGTATTATCACCCACATTTTTGGGTGGACGGTGTTTAAGGAGGTAGTAATCCCTGATGGGTTTTACTTCCTCTTTTGCTCACTGCAATCCCTGCAAAGTAAAAGCATAATAGGCTAGTATGCGTTGCATACTAGCCCATTATGTGACACTTACCTGCAAACAAATTCAGCGATGTCCCCTGTGCAGGCTGCGTCCATCTTCTCGCCCCTCTTCCTTCCCACACTGGCTCCGGTGTCCTGCCGAGAATTGTCCCCTGGCGCAGGAGCAGTGGACCTAGCTGAAGCTCAACACAGTTGTGAATCACCTGTACACGGCGCATGCGCAATGAGCACAATATTGTGCCACACGCTGACGCACGCTCACGATGCTCGCTCCACTCTGCAAGGGTCGTGTATATTACTATTATATTGTCAGTAAGGGGGGCGTGGCGGGTGTATTACTATTATATCATCTGCAAGGGGGGCGGGTGTATGAAATAAAGGGCGAGTTTTGCACTATTGATGGGCGAGTTTGTGCCATACGCCCCTTACACGATATAATAGTAATACACACCCGCCCCTTGCTCTAGCCTTCCGCCCCTTACACGATATAATAGTAATACACCCGCCCCCCTGCAGAGTGGAGCAAGCATCGGGAGCATGCGGCAACGACTGTCACAATGCCCTGTTAATTGCGCAGGCTCAGTTTACAGCTCATGCACAGCTCTTCATGTTCGGCAATTTTCGGATCTAGAGCGCTGCGCCTGCGCAGTCCAGGGTGTGCATTATCCGCCAGGGGGACACATCTCGGCAGAACACCGGCTCTGTGATGCGCGCGGGTGATTGGCTACAGCTCTGTGATGCGTGCGGGAGCCGCCGGTAATGGCACAGTCTAACTGAAGCAATTGCACGACGTGCCATTGCTTCAGTGCGCATGTGCAGATGACTTCAGCACATGCAAATACAGGGGCATATCTCCTAAACCATGCAGGTTTAGGAGATATCCAGGGTAGCAACAGGTAAGCTACATGTAAGCCTTATTATAGGCTTACCTGTAGCAAAATGTGGTCTGTAAGGGTTTACAGCCAATTTAAGTCAGTTATCTGTTACAGCTTGTTGGTGGTTCAGCCTTAAAGACTAAAATAGTGGTTGGGTAAAGTCCAAGTACAGTTTGATGGTTTATTTAATTAGAGATTTATCACATACTGTACCTGGTAGCAGAGCCTGATATGATGAGGAAGGCCTCTCTTACACACATTATGACATAATCTCAAGATACCAGTCAGCTGTAGGTCACCAGCTGTCATTTATGACCAGGTAGTTCCCATTATATTCCCCCCTCAATGGAACCATTTGAAGTGACATTCCACGTAGTCCATAAATTACACTACAAAGTGGCTAGACAAAAGACTTTTGCCAGATAACTCCTCAAGATAAAATCCCAGAGCTGGTTTATGGTGTTCTTTTATTACAGCTGTTCTAAGAATGTCCAGGCAGTGTTCTGAAACTTTTGAGTCATTCTGTATGTCAAAAGTTCACTGTATGTCAAAATATTAATAAGGACTATCAATAATGTAAAAACGATTGCAGGCCCATATTTCCATTAAAGTAGGCCAGAAGAACCCACACGGGGTAGGCCTTCCATCATGCGACCCAACACTTGGCTCCCAACGAGTTAATGGGGAAGCTTGGAGGACATGCCCACCCCTGTAGGCCCAACCTGCCTGCCCTAGGCCTACAAGATGACATCTCTAAGGCCCCGTACACATGTCCGAGAAACTCGACGGGCAAAACACATCGTTTTGCTCGTCGAGTTTCTTGTGAAGCCGCCGAGGATCTCGGCGAGCCAAGTTTCCTCATTGACTAACCACTTCCAGACCTTAGGTGTTTTTCAGATTTGGTGTTTGCAAGACTAAAACAGTTTTTTCTGCTAGAAAATTACTTAAAACCCCCAAATATTATATATATATTTTTCTAACACCCTAGAGAATAAAATAGTGGTCATTGCAATACTTTTTGTCACACCGTATTTGCGCAGCGGTCTTACAAGCGCACTTTTTTTGGAAAAAATTCACTTTTTGAATTAAAAAATAAGACAACAATAAATTTGGCCCAATTTTTTTATATATTGTGAAAGATAAAGTTACGCCGAGTAAAATGATACCCAACATGTCACGCTTAAAAATTGCGCCCGCTCATGGCATGGCGTCAAACTTTTACCCTTAAAAATCTCGATAGGCGATGTTTAAAAAATTCTAGAGATCGCATTTTTTGAGCTACAGAGTAGGCCTAGGGCTAGAATTATTGCTCTCGCTCTAACGATCGCGGCGATACCTCACTTGTGTGATTTGAACACCGTTTTCATATGCGGGCGCTACTCGCGTATGCGTTCGCTTCTGCGCGCGAGCTCGTCGGGACGGGGCGCTTTAAAATTATTATTTTTTTGTTTTCTTATTTATTTTCATTTATTTTATTACTTTTTACACTGAAAAAAAAAAATTGATCACTTTTATTCCTATTACAAGGAATGTAAACATCCCTTGTAATAGAAAAAAGCATGACAGGTCCTCTTAAATATGATATCTGGGGTCAAAAAGACCTCAGATCTCATATTTGGGCTTAAATGCAAAAAAAAAAAAAACATTTGGAAATGTCATTTTTTCAAATGACAAAAAAAAAAAAATTGTCTCTTTAAGAGGCTGGGCGGGCACTGACGTTTTGACGTCACTTCCACCCAGCAGAGCTATGGGGACCGGCGAAGGAGATTTTTCCTTCAGTCTCGTCCCCGCTCAGCTGCTGAACAGTCGCGATCTCCTCCGCCGCTACCGACGGCTCCGGTAAGCGGCGGTGGGCGCGGGAGAGCGGCGGGAGGGGGGGGCCCTCTCCCGCCACCGATAACGGCGATCTCGTGGCGAATCCGCCGCAGAGACCGCCGTTATCGTGTACCAGACCGCGCACACTAAAGATTGATACCTCAGTTGTGGCAGCAGCTGCTGCCGTTACCGAGATATCAATCTTTAAAAAATGGACGTACATCGTCGTGCGCAGGTCTGGAAGTGGCTAAAGAGGAAATAGAGAACATGTTCTCTATTTGGCCCGACGAGATCCTCGTCGGTTTCCTCGGCCAAAAGTGTACACACGGCCGGGTTTCTCGGCAGAATACGGCTCCGATCGAGTTTCTGGCTGAATTCTGCCGAGAAACTCGGTCGTGTGTACGGGGCCTGACAGTTCCTCCCTCTCTCACCACATCTACTGCAATACCTGAATAAGTTCACACAAAAGGCTGCATACAAATAGACTTCTTCTTTTCTGATAAACTGCAGTAAAACAACAGTCACTTAGGCCTTAGTCCCAACACAATTCAGAACTAGACATGTGTTCCCTTTCGTAACAAATGGGTTTTCGTACGAATTTGTTAGTATTCGTACATTCGGATCAATTTGAACATCCGAAAAGCTGAAAGAACCAAAATACGAAAATTACGGAATTACGAATAAGCAAAATAACGAACAAGCTAAAATACGAACGTACGATTGGACAATCTTACTAAAATACGAAACACCGAAACAGCAAAAGAACGAAAATTACATCTATAACGAACGATTTGCATTCCGTATTTTAAATCCTTTGTCTGTTCGTATTTTCATTTGTATGTTCGTATTTTCATTTGTGTGTTTTGTAAATCCGTTTCTTTGTCTGTTCGTAAATTTGTGTACTCGTATCGTTCTTTCGAATGGGCACTGGGCAGTGTAGTTAGTGAGTGATGTATCTTACTTAACATTTTAGCCAATCAGCTTATCTCTTTTGTGCTGAGTCATATTGGACAGTGTAAAGCCTCGTACACACGATCGGACAAACTTTTCCCTGGATTTTTGTCCGAAGGGAGTTGGCTGGACTTTTGAAACCGAAAAAGTTTCAAAAGTACGCATGGTCGGATTTTTTGGAAAACGCTAATTTTGAAGTTTGTTGGCAAAAAGTCAGTCCGTGTGTACGGGGCTTAAGAGAAAGTCTATCTTAATATGGATTAGCCGCGTGTTGAAAATGAAACTAAAATACAAGATTGCGAATGACCGCGCCTCAATGTATTTACGAAAGTACAAAATTACGAATCTATTAAACGAAAATTATTATCTAACAAAATTACGACTTTCGAATCAACGAAAATAAATTAGACAGACTTGCGAATCATTCAGTATCAACAAAAATAAAACTGTTACAAAAATACGAGCGGGTCTGAATAGGAAAACTTGCGTCTTACGAAATACGAATGGGTCCGAATAGGAAAATACTCTGCAATACCCCCTGCGCAGTACTCTGCAATACCTATACTCTGCAATACCCCCTATGCAATACTCTGCAATACCCCCTGCGCAGTACTCTGCAATACCCCCGCACAATACCCCCGCACAATACTCTGCAATACCCCCGAACAATTTTCAGATATTGGCACCATAGCTTGTGGACGCTATAACTTTCACAAAGACCAAATGATATTCACCAATTTGCACTTATTTTTACCAAAGATATGTAGCAGTATAAATTGTGGCCAAAATTTATGAAGAAAAATTACAAATTTGCAAAAAAAATTAACAGAAACAAAATTTTCAGTATTCTTTCTTTTATAGCGCAAAAAATAAAAAACCCAACAGTGATTAAATACCACCAAAAGAAAGCTCTATTTGTGGGGAAAAAAAGGACAAAAATTTATTTTGGGTACAGTGTTGTATGTCTGAGTAATTGTCATTCAAAATGTGAGAGCGCCGAAAGCTGAAAATTGGTCTGGTTATTAAGGGGGTTTAAGTGCCCAGTGGTCAAGTGGTTAAGTAAATGTTCTTCTCTTCACAAAAGTATTTTTTTTCCCCACTATGTTCACATAATACTTTTTTTTTATTTAAAATGCGTGCATTGTATTGTCATCTCTATTGATCTGACTTGGTACATGAAGTATTTTTTTTGCTAAGCAGATCTGTCAAGGACATTGTGAATACAGGTGAATCAGTGACATTTACTGGCAGTCAGCACATCAGCCGAAGATGAAAACTTGTAGAGCTTATCCAGATATTAATAATAGTTCATTTTTAAGATGGGAAACAGGAGCATCCGTATAACAAATAAAAACCACTGAGGACGCTGCCGATTCTGTCTAGTAATCATTGCATCTGTAAGAAAGAGGAAAGTTCACTTGGTTTACCTTTAATCTAACTTTTTAATCAAAATCTCGTCGTAAAAGAAACGTTGTTTTCCTCAACGAGAATCTTGTCAAGCTTTCCTTGCATACACTAGACATGTGCATTCGTTTTAGTCCGAATGCATTTTGGTCCGAATTTCAGGTATTTTCGTTATCGTTTTAACAAACGATAACGAAAGCACAGAAAACGAAAAACAAAAGATCCGACATAAACAAATGCTTTATTTTCGTTTTCGTTGCGGTCGAATGTGTCTAACCTTAACTCTATTAGTCCAATATTATTCTACATAGAGAGAAAAGATTTGACATAGAGAGTAAAGATTCGACATTATAGAGACATGAAGAAGATTCGACATAGAGAGAAAAGATTCGACATAGAGAGAAAAGATTCGACATAGAGAGAAAAGATTCGACATAGAGAGACATGAAGATTCGACATAGAGAGACATGAAGATTCGACATAGAGAGACATGAAGAGTCGAAATTATTTTTTTTTTTTTAAAGATTCTGTCGAATCTTCTTTTTTTCTTAGAACATTCGACAGGCACCATAAGCCTTCAATGACAGATTAGACCTTAATTGTGCCTACCCTTAACTCTATTAGTCCAATATTATTCCACGTAAAGAGAAAAGATTCGACATAGAGAGAAAAGATTTGACAATATAGAGACATGAAGAAAAATCGACATAGAGAGAAAAGATTCGACATAGAGAGACATGAACATTCGACATAGAGAGACACGAAGAGTCTAAATGTTTTTTTGTTTTTTTTTAAGATTCTGTCGAATCTTCTTTTTTTTTTCTCTAAAATATTCGACAGACACCATAAGCCTTCAATGACAGATTCGACCTTAATTTGGATTTTCGCCACAATTTTATTTTTTTCCGAAATACGAAATAAATAAAAACGAATTTCGGGAGTAACTAAATAAATGTATTTTCGGACAAAAACAAAATTACGAAACAAAATATTTCAGTGTGCACATGTCTAGCATACACACTGTCAAGACAAAATCTCGTTGTTCTCAAACGCGGTGACGTATAACACGTACGACGGCACTATAAAGGGGAAGTTCAATTCCACTGGCACCACCCTTGGGGCTGCTTTTACTAATCTCATGTTACCGCGCGTTTAGTAAAAGTTTGGTGAGAGACGATTCATGCTTTTCAGTCTGTTACAGTGTGACGAATGTGCTATCTCCATTACGAACGCTACTTTTCCCGAAGGGGCGCTCCCGTCTCATACTTTATTGTGAGCATGCGCAGGTTTCTAAGCATACACACGAACGTGTTTCTCGTCGGCCCGACGAGAAACACGACGAGGAAATTGAGACTCCCGATGAGAAAAAAGAGAGCATGTTCTCTCTTTTTTCTTGCCGAGATCCACGACAGTACACACGACCGTTTTTCTCAGCAAAAAAGCTCTGCCAGCATTTTTCTTGATGGATTTTGCCAAAGGAAAACGGTCGTGTGTACGAGGCCCCAGGGCTTCTGGGAGAGATTGTGTCCTCTTGTCAAGTTATTCAAATGTGCTGTGCAAAGCCACTCTCAATTTTTTTTTACTTTACAACTCCTTTAATATAGCGCTGTCTTACCCCGAAGGTTGCCGACACGCATAGCAGAGTTCCTGGGAAAAGAGGACCCAGGAACCAAAAGCAGCACAGAGCGGCACAATAATTCACACAGTCGAGTGCAATATAAAACTTGTATTAAAGTAATGCATCAACAGTTCACAATAGATCCGGTGGGACAGCTACCCAGCCTGACACACTCACAGTTCCCAATGACGTGAAGAAGCAGGCTCCAGCCAAACCGACAGTGTCTTCAGAGGGGGGACAGAATGCGGCCTGGCTGTCTCATGCCCAATCAGGGTGGTATCCAGAGATGTGAACCTATGCTTTCACTCCTCATCAGGAACCTTTCCCTATCACTAATGCTGTTCCTAACAGATGGGGTACCAGTGGTGGGCGCACAGGCGCCCCCCCAACACCTCCATCGCCCTCGCTATCCATGTGCCTGGCCCCTTTCGCGATGCCAGGCATATGAATTTCTAGAGCCAGAGGCTCTAATAGGCTTCAAAATAGGGTGGGCTCAGGGATCATAGAGTGTGCCCCGATCCCACCAAATTGTGTGACCATAGCGGATTATTTTTTACTATTTTCACACTACAGTTACTCCCTGCCAATCAGGAGATAAGTCAGTGAAGCCTCGTACACACGACCGAATAACTCGACGGGCGAAACGAGCATCGTTTTGCTCGTCGAGTTCCTTGTGAAGCCATCGAGAAACTCGACAAGCCAATTTTCTCCATTCCCGTCAAGGAAATAGAGAACATGCTCTCTTTTTGGCTCATCGAGTTTCTCGACAGTTTCCTCGACGAAAATGTACACACGACCGGTTTCCTCTGCAAAAAAATATCTCCCAGCAAGTTTCTTGCTGGTTTTTCCCGAGAAACTCGGTCGTGTGTACGAGGCCTGAGACCTGTTTTCCGCTTGGCCAAAGCACCAGGTGATCCTATTGGATGCCTAGCACTGTGGAAGAGGAGACACGCTGGAGCCGGAAGACACAGGAGGAGAGGAGGACACAGTAGGAGAGGAGAGGAGGACACAGCCCACCGAATAGGAAGTGCCAAATCTCTGGGGAGAGGGGCAGGGGGTGCTGGCTGACAGTGGCGCAAGCCCTGTGGCCACCCCTGGTGCAGGGGGGGGGGGGTGCATCAGTCCAGCGCTGCCCAGAGGGGAGGTATTGCTGGTTGTTTGGGGTACCTTTTCCTACACTACTCATTTGCATAAAGTGCACCAAACCCTTAACCACTTAAGACCCGGACCAAAATGCTGCTAAAGGACCTTGCCCCTTTTTGCGATTCGGAACTGTGTCGGTTTAACAGACAATTGCGCGGTCGTGCGACATGGCTCCCAAACAAAATTGGCGTCCTTTTTTTCCCACAAATAGAGCTTTCTTTTGGTGGTATTTGATCACCTCTGCGGTTTTTATTTTTTGCGCTATAAACAAAAATAGAGCGACAATTTTGAAAAAAATTCGATATTTTTTACTTTTTGCTATAATAAATATCCCCCAAAAATATATATAAAAAAAAAAATTTCCTCAGTTTAGGCCGATACGTATTCTTCTACATATTTTTGGTAAAAAAAAATCGCAATAAGCGTTTATCGGTTGGTAGCGTTTACAAAATAGGGGATAGTTTTATTGCATTTTTATAAAAAAAAAAATGTTTTACTACTTATGGCGGCGATCAGCGATTCTTTTTGTGACTGCGACATTATGGCGGACACTTCGGACAATTTTGACACATTTTTGGGACCATTGTCATTTTCACAGCAAAAAATGCATTTAAATTGCATTGTTTATTGTGAAAATGACAATTGCAGTTTGGGAGTTAACCACAGGGGGCGCTGTAGGAGTTTCGTTTCACCTAGTGTGTGTTTACAACTGTAGGGGGGTGTGGCTGTAGGTGTGACGTCATCGATCGTGTCTCCCTATTAAAGGGATCACACGATCGATGCAGCCGCTACAGTGAAGAACGGGGAAGCCGTGTTTACACACGGCTCTCCCCGTTCTTCAGCTCCGGGGACCGATCGCCGCACTCCAGCGGCGATCGGGTCCGCGGGACCAGCGGTCCCGGTCCCGGAGCTTCGGACCGGGTCACGGGAGCACCCCGCTGGCGCGCGCCTGCGACCCACGGCTGGGTACTAGTACAGGACGTACCTGTACGTACATGTGCCCAGCCGTTCCATTCTGCCGACGTATATGTGCAGGAGGCGGTCCAGAAGTGGTTAAATAGACTATTCCATACTTAAGATGGCTGCCAGAGTCACATGGGCGGCCAACATGCAGTCGGATCGCTGCCCCAGTGACTCAGGAAACCATAGAGGAACTCTGTTCCTTATGACTTCCTCTATATTGCGGTTGAGCGCCACCTGTGGTGAAGACAGCAGACTGCACCTGCCTACAGGTGCATCTGTCTCTAATGCACATACTTCTCCATTGCCGATTTAACAACCATCTTACCACCTGTCACAGTCCTAAACATTAACCCTTTTGCTGCTGACACACTTAATCTACTTTATGGTCCTTCCAGCCTCAGAATCTTACCGAGTTAATTTTAGTCACCTTGAATACTCTTGTAGGAAGGTCACCATACATTGCCCACAAAATGATATCAACATTTTGTAATAAAAGAACGCGCTGGCTACAGATCAATCCTGCATTCCCAATGAGTACCATCCGCATTCAGGGCGCAGTCACTTATATCATCATTGTCTTACGCTGTCGCGTTGAATCATTTTCCCCTCTGCACTTGCAAAACCTTGCCAACATTACCGATGACCCACCATGACAACGTTAGGATTTATATGTACAATATTAAAATAAGCAAGGGGCCATAACATCTCTGCCTGCGAGTGCCTCGTTTCATCATCGGCGGAAGAGCGTTGTCAGTAAATCTGAACATGATAGGTCAGGGCCGCGCACAACGCCTCTCCGTGTAAAGCATTTTCCGCGAAAAAATAGGCCCGAGGCATTTAGCAGAACTTTTACAGAAACATTAACATCAAGGCTGTACGTTTAGTGTTTAACTTTCTGTGATTGATGTGTTTTCTAGCGGGGCTTAAACTGTGTGGAAAAGGCTGAATTAAGCAGGCTGTCAGCGGCATAATGCTGCAGGTACACATTTACCCAGAATCCCCGGGAAAAAATAAATGCTAGATCATTGCCGGGCATCTTTCAAAAAAAGTTGGGGAACTACGAGGGGAGAGGCAACATTATGTCACAGCCTAGAGCGGCGAAATTTCATTACCGATTGATGATCTTATCACGTCTCCTTCACATGGAAGCCAGCGAGGATGAAACTACGAGGAAATTATAATTCTGCGGTGAGGTGTTTGGTAGGGAAATGAGACTCACAAAGTGGGTTTAGAAAGTAAATGAAAGTACATGTGATTAGTTTAAAACTACTGACCGGAAACTAGACACGTGCACACTGAAATATTTCGTTTTCGGAATTTCGTTTTTTCGTCCGAAAAAATAATTTATTTTGTTACTTCCGAAATTCGTTTTTATTTATTTTGTTTTCGTAAAAAAATGCATTCGTCCGAAAATCCGAGTTACCGTATTTATCGGTGAATAACACGCACCTTAACTTTTAGGCCCCGTACACACGACCAAACATGTATGCTGAAACTGGTCCGCGGGCCAGTTTCAGCATACATGTTCGGTCGTGTGTAGGCACGAGCGGGCCGAATTCCAGCAAACATTTGCCCGCCGGGCCTTTTCCCAGCAGACAAATATTCCTGGACGTGTTTTAAAACCGTCCGCTGGAATCCTGCCCGCTCGGACATGTACGGTCGTCAGTACAGACCTACCGTACATGTCCGAGCGCCCACCGTCCCTCGCATGCGTCGAATGACTTTGACGCATGCGTGGAAGCCTTTAAATGGCAGGCCCGCCCACGTCGCCGCGTCATCGCCGCGTCATCGTCGCGGCAACGACGCGGACACGCCCCGCGTATTGTTTACGCGCGGACTTCTGTACGATGGTTAGTACAGCCATCGTACAGAAGCCCTCTGGCAGACATGTACGGTGAAAACGGTCCGACGGACCGGTTTCATCGTACATGTTTGCTTGTTAGTACCCGGCCTAAGAGGGAAGTTTCAGGAAAAAACCTTTACACCCCCCCCCCCCCCGGCATAATACACGGACCCCTGCATAGAACACGGACCCCTGCATAGAACACAAACCACCTGCATAGAACACAAACCACCTGCATAGACAGGCCTGTCGCGACAAGGCAAGCAAACCAAGCAATTGCTTGGGGCCCCGAGCTGGCCTGGGGCCCCAAGCAGGGCCCTTGCCGCGCTTCCTATAAATGCTGCAGCCGCCTGAGCGCTCTATAGAGAGCCTCAGGCAGCTGCAGCACTGCTGCCTCTCTCGTCACTTCTTCCCCTTCCCTGTAGCTTGGCCGAGCTCCTCTTCCTTCCTCCTGTCAGGCGGTACAGGAGATTCAGTTTCCTGTTCCCGACCAGACTGACAGGAAGTGCACACTGAGTGGTCACGTCACTTCCTTTCAGTCCGGCCGGGAACAGGAAACTGAAACTCCTGCCGCGCGGTACGGTGGGGTGGGGGGTGTAAAAAGAACATAGGGAGGGTGGGTTGGGGGCCTCCATGTCCATTTTGCTTGGGGCCCCCAAATTCCTTCAAACGGCCCTGTGCATAGAACACGGACCACCTGCAAAGAACACTGACCACCTGCATAGAACACAAACCACCTGCATAGAACACGGACCCATTGCATAGAACACGGCCCACCTGCATAGAACACGGACCCCTTTGCATAGAACACGGACCACCTGCATAGAATACAGCCTCCTTTCATTATATAGACCCCCCCTCCCAGGGACTGCACTGGGACAGGAACAGCGCTGCCAGTATACTCGAAACGCTAAGAAAACTTCACACTGTCAGTCTATCAGCCCCTTCTCATACACCGCTCATTCTGTGTAACTCTCATTGTTAAAGCAAAGCTTTAGATTACCTCCATTGACATGGCTCTCTCATGGACCCGGTTATGTGACTGCTCTCCTCCTCCAATCAAAAGCTACACACGAGGAGCAGGCGGAGCGGGAGGAGGAAAGCAGCCACAACGAGCAGCGTTGATTAAGGGATTCAGAGCCTTACATTGAGAGTTACACAGGAGGATGATGGTATATAGCAGTATTGTTTTCTGAACTTTAACGTTTACTGCGAGCACTGTCCCACGGCCAGGAGAGGTGGAGAGGCGGAGAGGCGGGGCGGACGGCCTGACACCCTCCCAATAGGTGGTACTCTGGGCGAACGGCCTGATCCCCGCCCCCTGTTGGTAAAAAAAAAAAACAGATATCGGCGTATAACACGCAGGCACGGTTTACCCTCTGTTTTCAGGGTAAAAAAATAATAAATAAATATAGTAATTAAGGTCGAATTTGTCAATTGAAAGCTTATGGTGTCCATCGAATGTTCTAAGAAGATTCGCCGAAGCAGCTAAACTGTACGACGCCACGATCGTACATTTCCGGTTGAATGCTCCTCCCACAAGCTATAGTAGAATTATAATGTTGTATGACACTAATAATAATTATATTTATTATTTATTATTATTACTAGTCAGCCAACATTAGAATTCTTCTATAGCCTATGGGCGGAGCATTTGACCATAAATGTCCGCTCGTGGCGATCGTATGTTTTTAGCTGCATCATCGAATCTTCATGTCTCTATAATGTCGAACCTTCATGTCTCTATAATGTCGAATCTTTTCTCTCTATGTGGAATCTTTTCTCTATAATGTCGAATCTTTTCTCTATAATGTCGAATCTTTTCTCTATAATGTCAAATCTTTTCTCTATAATGTTGAATTATTTCTCTCTATAATGTCGAAACTTTTCTCTCTATGTCAAATCTTTTCTCTATAATTTCGAATCTTTTCTCTCTATAATGTCGAATCTTTTCTCTCTATAATGTCGAATCTTTTCTCTCTATAATGTCGAATCTTTTCTCTCTATAATGTCGAATATTTTCTCTCTATGTCGAAACTTTTCTCTCTATGTCGAATCTTCATGTCTCTATAATGTCGAATCTTTTCTCTCTATGTGGAATCTTTTCTCTATAATGTCGAATCTTTTCTCTATAATGTCGAATCTTTTCTCTATAATGTCGAATCTTTTCTCTATAATGTCGAATCTTTTCTCTCTATGTCGAATCTTTTCTCTATAATTTCGAATCTTTTCTCTCTATACTGTCGAATCTTCATCTCTCTATAATGTCGAATTATTTCTCTCTATGTTAAATCTTTTCTTTCTATGTTGAATCTTTGACCGACTTTGCCATAAGAAAAGCATATGATAGTACATATACAGATTGAGGTAGTACTCCCTCTGATCGCATGATTGTTTTAGTGCATCATACATCCAACACGTTTCAAGATTTCAGTTAAACACTCTCTTCCTCAGCGTCGATATAGAGATGCCACTCTGAAACATAAAAGAAAGCTCCCAATACTACAATTTTTTAAAAGAATGGACACCAAATTCAACGGTTTTACCTAATTCTACTTTCAAATATCACAGAATATACCACCGCGATCCTGGTATGCCAACAGCTTCACTCTCCACTTGGTATGGGGGATGATCCCATGCAACGATCACTGGTCTCCATTTATGGACAGGGCTATAACATATTACATCGGCACCTAATGCCCCAAACACACGATCAGAAATTCCAACAAGAAAAGTCGGATGTGAGCTTTTGGACGAAAATTCCAACCGTGTGTATACACTCCATCTGACTTTTGCTGTCGGAATTTCCGCCCAAAAAAGGTTGAGAGCTGGTTCCCAAATTTTTCGATGGAAAAAATTTGTCTGTAGCAATTCCGACGCTCACAATTCCGACGCATGCTCGGAAACAATTCAACGCATGCTCAGAAGCATTGAACTTCATTTTCTGGGCTTGTCGTGGTGTTGTACATCACCGCGTTCTTGGCGGTCGAAAGTTCAGAGAACTTTTGTGTGACCGTGTGCATGCAAGTCAAGCTTAAGCGGAATTCCGTCGGAAAAAACATCCAAGGTTTTTCTGACGGAAAATCCGATCGTGTATAGGTGGCATAGGACAAGTTTTCATAGCTAAGTCCCATATCAAAAACTATCAAAAAAACAAAACAACAAAAAAAGGAAAAATATATAAAATACATTTAAAATTAAACAAATAGTAAAAAATAAAAAATAAAAACAAAATACCAAAAAAAAAACGAAATGCAAAAAAATAAAAAAACAAAACAAATATATATTATTAACTGAAAGGGACTGAGATAATTACTTACTATGCCCATATTCAACTTTACACTTGTACCAGCTTTTCTTCACTTTGTTGGTCTTTCTGCTATACTGCTCTTGGGGGCTACAACTTCCCCCTTTATATAATGTTTTCTGTAGGGCTAAAGGTTCAGGGCCCCTTGTGCTGGGCAAAGGATATCTGTTCCCCCCAGTGGAGAGAAAGAAGAATATGACAACCCACAATGCAATAGGCTGAGAACTATGGAGCCTAGAGTTAAGCTTTAAAGGGGTTGTAAACCTTCGTGTTTTTTCACCTTAATACATCCTATGCATTAAGGTGAAAAAACACCTAGCAGTGTCCGGCCCCCCAGCCCCCCCCGTTTTACTTACCTGAGCCCTGAATTTTCGTGGGCGCGATCCCGCGTCGCTCTCTCCACTGGTTCTCAACTCTTCATTGGATAGATTTATAGCAGCGCAGCCATTGGCTCCAGCTGCTGTCAATCAAATCCAATGACGCTGGTGCTGGGGGGCGGGGCAGGGCAGAGTCATACACTTGGCGTCTATGGACGGCAAGTGTATGATACAGGAGCACGCCCACAAGGAGAGAGCTTCCCAGAAAGGGTTACCAAATGCGAGGTGGTGCCGCGAGAGCCGCTGAGGGACCCCAGAAAAGCTGGATCGGGGCCACTCTATGCAAAACAAACTGCACAGTGGAGGTAAGTATGAGTGAGTGAGTGAGTGAGTAACTTGTATAGTGCTACGGTGCGTGATGATTTATCTAGGCCTCTTATGACGTCACAGACCCATCATGCTCCGGGACCGGGACCGGAGCATGATGGGTCTGTGACGTCATAAGAGGCCTATATAAATCATCACGCATCGGACACCCGGCATTACAGCGGGAGGAAGCGACGCGTCAACATCTGAAGAAAAGAAGAAGTAACTAGTAATTGAGCTAAAAATGATAGCGGCGGCCAGCCCAGAAGAAGGCACCGGAGAGCGAGCGGGAGAAGAACCAGGGAGCGCCAAGACGACAGCGGAGAAGATGGAAGAAGACCCCCTGGAGAGTGGAGAAGACCCCCCAGAGAACGGAGAAGACCCCCGGAGCTGACTAATAAATTATTTTAAAAACCCTGTGTTGTGTGTTTATTTTTATTGACACTTTGCCTCCAGGTGAATGGATAGGGGTACGATGTACCCCATATTCATTCACCTAGGGTGGGGGGCTGGTATCTGGGGGCCCCCTTATTAAAGGGGGCTCCCAGATTCTGATAAGCCCCCCGCCCGCAGACCCTGACAACCATCGGCCAGGGTTGTCGGGAAGAGGCCCTGTCCTTATCAACATGGGGACAGGGTGCTTTGGGGTGGGGGGGCCGCAGGGCGCCCCCCTGCCCCAGGGCACCTAACCCCCCCCATGTTGAGGGCATGCGGCCTGGTATGCTCAGGAGGGGGGGCGCTCGCTTGTCCCCACTCCTTTCCTGACCACCCGGGCGGCGTGCTTTGAAAACGGGTTTGGTATGGATTGTAGGGGGACCCCCACGCCGTTTTTTCGGCGTAGGGGGGTTCTCCTTACAACCCATACCAGACCTAAGGGACTGGTATGCCCCTGGGGGGGAACCCATGCTGTTTTTTTATTTAAAATTTGGCTTGGAGTTCCCCCTCATGATTCATACCAAACGCCGCGGCTAGCATTGGCGGAAAATCCAAGTCGGATCCCCGTCGCTTCGATGACGCGCTCGCTGGAATGTGCTTTTCCTATTCCAGCGAGTGAGAGATGTCGGCACCATGTCGCCAAGAATCAGTGCGATGCCGTCGTGCTGGAAACACATTCTCGGCGACAGGTATTGTAGAGGGAGTTTGCGTAGTCGAGTCGGGAATTGATGATTGTTCCAACTACTACTGCTGTGTCCTCTTCCGGGATGAAGGAGATGAGTCTACGCAGCAAGTGGAGAAGATAGTGAGATCTGCTGACTACTGATCCTATTTGTGCATCCATAGACATGTCTGAGTCAAAGATGACTCCAAGGCTTTTGACTTTGGTGCTTGGGGTGACCGTTTGTCCAAGGATGGAGTCCATGTCGTCCTAGAGTTTGTCCTTCGGTTTGCGTGGAGAAAGAAAAGTTCTGTTCTGGATCCATTGAGTTTGAGGGAACTCTCCGTCATCCAATTATCGATCAATGTCAGGCTCGTATGACATGTTTGTTATTTCAAAATAAAAAAAACCTGAACCTTTAATATCACTTTAAAGCTTGTATAAAAGGATTGTTAAATATTAGGTGCTGGCTGGACGAGGAGGGCTTTGGGGGTAGGGGGTCAGGGCAGAGGTGTTGTAGATGCTGGACTTGTTTTGAGGCATAAGACATGGTGGCATCTTACGGTATCCCTGCTTCTTTTGTATATATGTTTATAATTACGGGCTGATATGTTAGATGACAGCAGGGATGCAGAAAGTGTACAATAAATACTTTTAAGTCGAGTCTGAAATGAACAGCAGGAAATCTTCTATCCAAAGCCAATATCCCAGAGCTGTGTTTGGGTCCTCAACTGCCATCTGTTCCAAACTACAAATATAACAATTACTGTCCTATTTTAATCCCTCCACATGAACGGGATTCAGAGGAATTCTGCTTTCTGAGATGTTACAAAAAATGGCAAACATTGTATTCCTATCAAATTAAAAATAAACAAAATAGCGTTAAAAAAAAAATACCACTAACATGTACGTCAAGCAACAACCTTCGTCTTTTGATTTGATAAAATGTGGAAAGGTCAGAACCTCTGTCAGATTTATTTTTTTTGCTTCAATTTTTGAGTACAAAGAGCAAATATACTGAATTTCCATTGACATTTCAGAGTCACAAAGGTTCCTTTTCTTAGGCCCCTTTCACACGGTCGGGCTGTTCAGGTCCGCCTGTCAGTTTTATCGACGGACCTTAACGGCCGCTCCATGCAATCTAATGGAGCGTCGGATGTCAGTGGAGACATGTCCGCTAACATCCGATCCAATCCGCCAAACTCAGACAGATGGCGATACGTCCCCATCCGTCCATGGCGGATCAGATCGGGTGAGATGTCAGTGATGTCACCAGTGATGTCACCAGTCTCTAGTGAACGGATAGGCTGCATTCTCAGTGAAGTCACCAGTCTCTAATGAATGAATAGGCTGTATTCCCAGTGACGTCACCGGTCTCTAGTGAATGGATAGGCTGCATTCTCAGTGATGTCACCGCCGGTCTCTAGTGAATGGATAGGCTGCATTCTCAGTGATGTCACTGGTCTCTAGTGAATGGATAGGCTGCATTCTCAGTGATGTCATCGCTCTCTAGTGAATGGATAGGCTGCATTCTCAGTGATGTCACCGGTCTCTAGTGAATGGATAGGCTGCATTCTCAGTGATGTCACCGGTCTCTAGTTAATGGATAGGCTGCATTCTCAGTGATGTCACTGCCGGTCTCTAGTGAATTGATAGGTTGCATTCTCATTGATATCACTGGTCTCTAGTGAATAGATAGGCTGCATTCTCAGTGATGTCACCGGTTTTCAGTGAATGGATAGGCTGCATTCTCAGTGATGTCACCGGTTTTCAGTGAATGGATAGGCTGCATTCTCAGTGATGTCACCGGTCTCTAGTGAATGGATAGGCTGCATTCTCAGTGATGTCACCGGTCTCTAGTGAATGGATAGGTTGCATTCTCAGTGATGTCACTGGTCTCTAGTGAATGGATAGGCTGCATTCTCAGTGATGTCACCGCCGGTCTCTAGTGAATGGATACGCTGCATTCTCAGTGATGTCACTGGTCTCTAGTGAATGGATAGGCTGCATTCTCAGTGTTGTCACCGGTCTCTAGTGAACGGATAGGCTGCATTCTCAGTGAAGTCACCAGTCTCTAATGAATGGATAGGCTGTATTCCCAGTGACGTCACCGGTCTCTAGTGAATGGATAGGCTGCATTCTCAGTGATGTCACCGCCGGTCTCTAGTGAATGGATAGGCTGCATTCTCAGTGATGTCACTGGTCTCTAGTGAATGGATAGGCTGCATTCTCAGTGATGTCATCGCTCTCTAGTGAATGGATAGGCTGCATTCTCAGTGATGTCACCGGTCTCTAGTGAATGGATAGGCTGCATTCTCAGTGATGTCACCGGTCTCTAGTTAATGGATAGGCTGCATTCTCAGTGATGTCACTGCCGGTCTCTAGTGAATTGATAGGTTGCATTCTCAGTGATATCACTGGTCTCTAGTGAATAGATAGGCTGCATTCTCAGTGATGTCACCGGTTTTCAGTGAATGGATAGGCTGCATTCTCAGTGATGTCACCGGTTTTCAGTGAATGGATAGGCTGCATTCTCAGTGATGTCACCGGTCTCTAGTGAATGGATAGGCTGCATTCTCAGTGATGTCACCGGTCTCTAGTGAATGGATAGGTTGCATTCTCAGTGATGTCACTGGTCTCTAGTGAATGGATAGGCTGCATTCTCAGTGATGTCACCGCCGGTCTCTAGTGAATGGATAGGTTGCATTCTCAGTGATGTCACTGGTCTCTAGTGAATGGATAGGCTGCATTCTCAGTGATGTCACCGCCGGTCTCTAGTGAATGGATAGGCTGCATTCTCAGTGATGTCACTGGTCTCTAGTGAATGGATAGGCTGCATTCTCAGTGATGTCACCACTCTCTAGTGAATGGATAGGCTGCATTCTCAGTGATGTCACTGGTCTCTAGTGAATGGATAGGCTACATTCTCAGTGATGTCACTGGTCTCTAGTGAATGGATTGGCTGCATTCTCAGTGATGTCACCGGTCTCTAGTGAATGGATAGGCTGCATTCTCAGTGATGTCACCGGTCTCTAGTGATTGGATAGGCTGCATTCTCAGTGATGTCACCGGTCTCTAGTGAATGGATAGGCTGCATTCTCAGTGATGTCACCGGTCTCTAGTGAATGGATAGGCTGCATTCTCAGTGATGTCACCGCTCTCTAGTGAATGGATAGGCTGCATTCTCAGTGATGTCATCGCTCTCTAGTGAATGGATAGGCTGCATTCTCAGTGATGTCATCGCTCTCTAGTGAATGGATAGGCTGCATTCTCAGTGATGTCACCGGTCTCTAGTGAATGGATAGGCTGCATTCTCAGTGATGTCACCGGTCTCTAGTGAATGGATAGGCTGCATTCTCAGTGATGTCACCGCCGGTCTCTAGTGAATGGATAGGCTGCATTCTTAGTGATGTCACCACTCTCTAGTGAATGGATAGGCTGCATTCTCAGTGATGTCACTGGTCTCTAGTGAATGGATAGGCTACATTCTCAGTGATGTCACTGGTCTCTAGTGAATGGATTGGCTGCATTCTCAGTGATGTCACCGGTCTCTAGTGAATGGATAGGCTGCATTCTCAGTGATGTCACCGGTCTCTAGTGATTGGATAGGCTGCATTCTCAGTGATGTCACCGGTCTCTAGTGAATGGATAGGCTGCATTCTCAGTGATGTCACCGGTCTCTAGTGAATGGATAGGCTGCATTCTCAGTGATGTCACCGCTCTCTAGTGAATGGATAGGCTGCATTCTCAGTGATGTCATCGCTCTCTAGTGAATGGATAGGCTGCATTCTCAGTGATGTCATCGCTCTCTAGTGAATGGATAGGCTGCATTCTCAGTGATGTCACCGGTCTCTAGTGAATGGATAGGCTGCATTCTCAGTGATGTCACCGGTCTCTAGTTAATGGATAGGCTGCATTCTCAGTGATGTCACAGTCTCTAGTGAATGGATAGGCTGCATTCTCAGTGATGTCACCGGTCTCTAGTGAATAGATAGGCTGCATTCTCAGTGATGTCACCGGTTTTCAGTGAATGGATAGGCTGCATTCTCAGTGATGTCACCGGTTTTCAGTGAATGGATAGGCTGCATTCTCAGTGATGTCACAGTCTCTAGTGAATGGATAGGCTGCATTCTCAGTGATGTCACCGGTCTCTAGTGAATAGATAGGCTGCATTCTCAGTGATGTCACCGGTTTTCAGTGAATAGATAGGCTGCATTCTCAGTGATGTCACCGGTCTCTAGTGAATGGATAGGCTGCATTCTCAGTGATGTCACCGGTCTCTAGTGAATGGATAGGCTGCATTCTCAGTGATGTCACCAGTCTCTAGTGAATGGATAGGCTGCATTCTCAGTGATGTCACTGGTCTCTAGTGAATGGATAGGCTGCATTCTCAGTGATGTCACTGGCCTCTAGTGAATGGATAGGCTGCATTCTCAGTGATGTCACCGGTCTCTAGTGAATGGATAGGCTACATTCTCAGTGATGTCACTGGTCTCTAGTGAATGGATTGGCTGCATTCTCAGTGATGTCACCGGTCTCTAGTGAATGGATAGGCTGCATTCTCAGTGATGTCACCGGTCTCTAGTGATTGGATAGGCTGCATTCTCAGTGATGTCACCGGTCTCTAGTGAATGGATAGGCTGCATTCTCAGTGATGTCACCGCTCTCTAGTGAATGGATAGGCTGCATTCTCAGTGATGTCACTGTTCTCTAGTGAATGGATAGGCTGCATTCACAGTGATGTCATCGGTCTCTAGTGAATTGATACATAACATTTTTATAAAGACTGATTCATTTTTTCTAAAAAGAACATTTTAAATAAAATCCTCCTTACATCACAGGATGTTACTCTGTTAATCCGGTTAAAAAAAAATAGACACTAGTCCAACTAGTTGAACGTCTTGAAATACATTTTTATTTGATGCAATTCTCCCAATTACTGCTTAAAATAAAAAAATAAAAAAACAGCAGAAAGGCTGCAGTGAGAAGACTGTGTGGGAAATATAACCATCAGCACTGAAGCATTTCAGGAAAACAAACTGCAATGACCCATACAGCCTATCATAGAGCAGGACTGTCACTGTCAGTTCCATGCAGTGAATCTGGAGATATCTGTGAATATTTTACAGATTTTTCGGCTCCCGAGAGAGGATGTAGGTATCCAGGCACAACAATCAGGCAGATGAACAGCCCTTAGATAACAAATGAGAAATACTCTTTATTTATAAAGTCCGTCCTCACTCAATATGATGTCAGTCTATCTTTGTGTAATGAAACAATTCACCTGATGGCTTCATATATATATATATAGGGCCAGATTCACAAAGAGATACGACGGTGTATCTACAGATCCCCCATCGTATCTCTGACTTACACTGGTCCTATCTATGCGTCTGATTCATAGAATCAGTTACGCATAGATAGGACTAAGATCTGACAGTGTTACAATGTGTTACACTGTCGGATCTATTTTTCAATTTAAAAATGGCGCCGGGGACGTTCCCGCTGATTTACGATAAATAATATGTAAATCAGCGAGATACGCAAATTCACGAACGTACGCGGACCCGATGCAGTCTTCTTACGACGTTTCCGTAGCGGCGTACCCGTCGTATACTTACCCCTTCTTTTATCAGGCGCAGCCAATGTTAAGTATAGCCGGCGTTCCCGCGTCGAATTTGAATTTTTTAACGTCGTTTGCGTAAGTCGTTCTCGAATACGGACGGACGTCGTTTACGTAAGCGTCGAAACCACTGACGTCCTAGCGACGTCAGTGCGAGCAATGCACGCCGGGAAATTTCGCTGACGGCGCCTGCGCATTTAAATCGGCGCGGGAACGCGCCTGATTTAAATAGTACACTCCCCTAGCCGCAGAATTTGAATTCCGCCGGGGGATTTAGGATCCGCCGTCGCAAGTTTGGAGGTAAGTTGTTTGTGAATTAGCCACTTGCCTCCTAAACTTGCGGGAGCGGATCTTAGTTCACGTAGATCGAGCGGATCTATAGATCCGCTGCGCTACGTGAATCTGGCCCAAAATGTACCTCTTATGTGAAGGGCAACCACGCATCGTGAAATGCGTCATGGCTTTTCCGAAAAATAAAAAAATGTGCCAATGTAACAGCGTGCATGTCGACTATAACCACTGGATAGCGTTGCATTTGTTGTTGCTTGAGATATCAATTTGTTGTAGTAAAAAAGTGGCAATAAACTCTATGATCAGGGCTTTTTTTCAGCAGGAACGTGAAGGGGAACACAGTTCCGGCACCTCAGGCACTAAATGTATGTAGGGGCATTAGGTGTGCTGCAGTGGTGTCACTAGAGGGGGCAGAGGGGGCCATGCCCCCCCCCAACATTATACTGTGCCCCCAATTAAAAAAACGGACATCGGGAAGACAGGGGACAGGTATGGACTGAGCCGCCGTATTGCTGGCTCCGGCTCCTCCTCCACCTCCTGAGTCTACTCCCGGCCACTGGTTGCTAAAGCTGTCTCGCATCTAGCAACCAGTGACGTCTGAGCCAGCATTGATCGTTTTCTCCCCCTCCTTCCTTTCTCGCACGGAATGATGAGAAAGGAGACACAGCTGATCTGCTTCTTCTCCCCTCCCCTGTGTGTGCTTCAAGGAAAGTCAAGTGTGAAGCTAACCAATTATTTAGCACCACAAAATTATACTTGGGACAGTACTGGGAGGTGGGTAGGGGGTAGGACCAAGGGACGGTGCTCAGAGGAGTGTAGGGCGCGTAGACAATGAGGGGATTCAGAAGGGGGGAGTTCCTTCACCCATTCTCTGAGAAAAAAAGCCCTGTCTATGATCATAGATAATTTTCAGAATGCAGGATACAATATGTAGTAATAATGGTGCTAAAGACTATTATTATTTATTGTCAATCCTAAACCATAACCCAACCACTTAAGGACTGAGGGCCAGATCCACATACATTTAGTTAGGCGCAGCGTATCAGAGATACTGTACACTACGCCGCCGTACCTTACCTGCCGTATATTCGAATCCTCAGCGAGTTCGCGCCGTAAGTTACGGCGGCGTAGTGTATTTCTGCCGGCGGATTTCAAATTGGGCGGGTTAGGGGCGGGTTTCATTTAAATGAAGCGCATCCCCGCGCCAAATTAACTGCGCATGCATCATCGTGAAATTTCCCGCCGTGCATTGCGCTAAATGACGTCGCTAGGATGTCATTTTTTTAACTTAGACGTGAGTTACGTCCATCCCTATTCACGGACGACTTACGCGAAATATTTTTTTTTTCAAATTTCGACGCGTGAACGACGGCCATACTTAACATGGCAATTCTATCTATACGCCGAAAAATACCAGCTTTAACTACACGCCTTAAAAAGCCGACTACAGACGACGTTAGAAAATGCGACGGCCGCGCGTACGTTCGTGGATCGTCGTAAATCGCTAATTTGCATACCCGACGCGGAAAACAACGCAAACTCCACCCAGCGGGTGCAGAATTATTGCACCTACGATCCGAAGGCGTACCAAATCGTACGCCTGTCGGATCGAACCCAGAAGCTGTCGTATCTTGGTTTGAGGATTCAAACTAAAGATACGACGCGGGAAATTTGAAAGTACGCCGGTGTATCAGTAGATACGCCGGCGTACTCTCACTGTGGATCTGGCCCTGGGCCTCTTTCTGAGACTTGGGCCCGGATTCAGAAACAACTTACGCCAACGTATCTATTGTTACGCCGTGTAAGTCCACGGATGCGCCGTCGTATCTATGCGCCTTATTCAGGAAACAAGATACGGCCTCAATTTTTGCTTAATACGACCGACGTAAGTCTCCTACGCCATCGTATCTTGGGCGCATATTTACACTGGCCGCAAGGGGCGCTTCCATTGATTTACGTGTTGAATATGTAAATGACCTAGATACGCCGATTCACGAACATACTTGCGCCCGTAGCTGAAATCTACGGCGCTTACGTAAGGCGTACGTCCGGCGTAAAGTTAAGCCTCATAAAGCAGGGGTAAGTCATGTTAGGGTATGGACGTCGGAACAGCCGTCGTATTTTACGTTGTTTACGTAAGTCGTACGTGAATGGGGCTGGGCGTAGGTTACGTTCACGTCGTAGGCATTGAGCCGTCGTATCTTAGGGAGTATATGCAACGTGATTCTGAGCATGCGCGCGCATGCGCCGTTCGTCTGGCCCTTCATTTACATGGGGTCACGGTTCATTTTAATACAACACGCCTACTACCTTCCTACTTTTAATTAGGCGGGCTTACGCCGGCCCATTTACGCTACGCCGCCGTAACTTAGGGAGCAAGTGCTTTGTGAATACTGGTCTTGCCTCTCTATGTTACGTCGGCATAGCGCATCTGAGATGCGCTACTCTCGCTCAAAGATAGGCCGCTGTACGTGAATCCGGGCCATTGTGTTTAAAAAAATATATTTTTTGCTAGAAAATTACTTTGAGCCCCCAAACATTATAATTTTTTTTTATAATTAAAAAAAAAATGTTTTTGCTAGAAAATTACTTTGAGCCCCCAAACATCATAATTTTTTTTCTAACACCCTAGAGAATTAAATGGCGGTTGTTGCAATACTTTATGTCACACACCGTATTTGCGCAGCGGTCTTACAAGCACACTTTTAAGAAGAAAAAAAAAATACACTTTTTAATTAAAAAAATAAGACAACAGTAAAGTTATCCCAATTGTTTTCTTTTTTATATTCTGAAAGATAATGTTACACCGAGTAAATTGATACCCAACATGTCACGCTTCAAAATTGCGCCCGCTCGTGAAATGGCGACAAATTTTTACCCTTAAAAATCTCCATAGGGGACATTTAAAAAAATTCTACAGGTTGCATGTTTTGAGTTAGAGTGCTAGAATTATTGTTCTCGCTCTAAAGATCGTGGCGATACCTCACATGCGTGGTTTGAACACCGTTTTCATATGCAGGCGCTGCTCAAAATAAAAACAATAAAAATAATTAAAAGTCCATAAAACTATCCCCTATTTTGTAGACACTATGGCCCGGATTCACATACATTGGCGCATATTTCTGCCGGCGTAGCGCATCTCATATGCGCTACGCTGACGTAACACAGACAGGCAAGCACAGTATTCACAAAGCACTTGCTCCCAACGTTGCGCCGGCGTAACGTAAATTCGTAGGCGTAAGCCGGCGTAGGTGGAAGTGGGTGTGACCCCATGCAAATGATGGTCCGAGCGTGGAGCAGTGTTTTACGCCCGGCGTATCATGAACAGAGCATGCGCAGTGACGTGGACGTATGACCGCTCCCCTGTGCGCATGCTCACAACCACGCCAGTGCAACTTCCTGGGAAATGCCGGCCCACCGGCTTATGCCGAGCGCATAAATACGCCCAGACATGCGCCCGTCCAGTGCAAAAGTACACCAGCTTTCTTCTGTTCCCCCTGGAGCAGAGTACTTTTGCGCGGAGCTATGGCTGATGTTCAGACTGAGAGGGACAGGAGGAAGAAATATTTTTCAACAGATGAGAGGGCTGTGCTCATCACTGCTATAGAGAAGTTGGATGTTTTCCTCCCTGCCCAGACCAGCAGGGCCAGGAAACAACAGATCCTGGAGAGGATCACCCAGGATGTTAATGCCCTTGGTCATGAGTCCCGGACCTCTAACGACATAGGGAAAAAAATAAATTACTTGCGTCGGCTTGTCCGGGATAAAGTGTCCGCCATGAGAAGGGACCACAGGGGCACAGGGGGCGGACCACCATCTGCTGTGAGGTTGACCCCGGAGGAGGAGGTGATCGCCAGGTGTCTGGAGAGGGAGCAAGTGGAGGGCTGGAGGGCTTTGAATCCACTGATCAGGACTTGAGGACATTCGGTGTGTAGCATGTGAGGGGGTGGAAGGGAATATGTGACAAGTGTGTGGGTCCACCAACATGTGAATGCTTTGTGTCATCCACAGATGTGCTGGAGGGAGCGGGGCCATCTGCTGCTGGTGGCCGTCCCACGCCATCCCCGGAACATCTGTCTCAGCCTGACCCCCTGGGAAGTCATGAGACAGCGGTGGAGGGGATTGCCCACACCTCTCCTCTAGAGGTGGTTGAGGAGGAGACGTGGGTCTGGAACAGGAAGAATGCCTCTACTTTGAGGAGTCTTCCCTTTTCCCCGGGCCCTCACAGACCTCCACGCCCATCAGGGGAACCCCCTCCCGGGCTACCCCATCCAGGGGAACCCCCTCCCGGGCTACCCCATCCAGGGGAACCCCCTCCCGGGCTACCCCATCCAGGGGAACCCCCTTCCGGGCTACCCCATCCAGGCCTGTTATGTCCAGACAGACACAACCGGCTACTTCCCCTAGGAAGGCTCTGGCCAAGACTGGGGGTGTAGCCGGTTCCCTCCAAGAGGGGCTTCAGAGGGAGCAGGCGCGGCAGACGCGCCACATGGCCGATATTGCCGGCGACCTGCATCGACTGGCTGACAGCCTGGGCTCTCTTGCTCGGTCCTCGGACATGCGGCAGTGCGTCAGCCAGCAGGCTGCTCATACCGAGGCCATTACGGACTGCCTGCATGACATTAATGCAAACTGTGCAACACCACAAGCCTGTGTGACCAGAGCCAGACCCTGGATGCCATGCATCAGAAGATGTCAGCAGGGGCTCCGTCGTCATCTGGGGATGTGCAGCCCACCCTGGACCGACCCACTGCAGCAATTGTGGAGCTACAGGCAGAGGTGAAGAGCCTGGGGGAGGTGATCCATTCAAACACTGCTGCCATCCAGGCAGAGGGTCGGCTGAACAGACGTCACCAGCGGCACACCACCACCCGCCAGCTGCGAATGCAGGCTCAGACAAACGCGGTCCTCACCCGCATCGCCCTTGCATTGGAGGGCAGGCAGCCAGCCAGGGAGAGACCAGGGGATGATCCTCCTCCTGATGCAGTGGCTCTCTCCAAACAACTAAGGAGCCGGAGCCGTGGCACCAGGCCTGGCCCACGACAGGGCAATTGAGTGCTTTTTATTTTGTTTATGCTCAGAGTATGAGCTTATTTTATTTTGTTTATGCTCAGAGTATGAGCTTTTTTGTTTTTGTAGTGACTGCACACGGTAGTGCAGGCTACAGTGTGACTGGTGTGTGAATGCGTGGGTGACATATCTGCCAGCAAGGCGTGTCACCCTGGGTCATCGGGGAGAGGTTATCCCCACGACCGTGTGAATGTGGTATGAATGGACAGTAACACCATTGGGGCCTTGGCGCGGCGTTGCTGCTCCCAAGTCCTGCATGGTGGACTTGGGCTAATCCTTGACCAAGTTCTCAAGTAGTTAAAGTAACACAGTGCCATATCACAAAAAAATGGCCTGGTCATTAAGGGGGTAAATCCTTCCAGAGCTGAAGTGGTTAAAGTGATTCTAAATGTTCGCTTTATTTTCTTTTTAATTACAAACATGTTATACTTACCTGCTCTATGTAATGGTTTTGCACAGAGCAGCTTCGATCCTTCTTCTTGTGTCTCCTGCTGGCACTCCTGGCTCCTCCCCCTTGAGCAGTGCCCCCAATAGCAAGCTGCTTGCTATGGAGACACTGGTGCATGCTCACGCCCAAGCCCTGCTCTATTCATCCATAAGACAAATAGAGCTGTGGCTTGGCCCCGCCCCCACTCTCTCCTCATTGGCGCTCTAGCTGTGATTGACAGCTGACGTTACCGTGCACATTGTGCAAAAACCTTCAGCCTTCACAACTACTTTAAAGGAAGGTGACTCTAAATAAGTCTAGGGTACATATATAAACCAAAGGAGAAACCACCTCTCCAGTGTTCAATCATCCTCTTAGCTGTGAGTGTTCTGGGTTATGGCCAGAGGAGCTCGTCCATCTTTCATGTTGACTTTGTATACAAAACAAAATGAGTTTCAATGATGTCACTTATTTTCACTGAACTTCCTCTATGGACTTCCTCAACAACTAAGCCTGGGAGGGTGAAACATGTCAGCAGGGGCAGTTTCCAGGTGGGCAATTGCTGCATGTTGGGGCAATTAGCTGATCTGCCACTAGATGGCTCCGTTGAAAAAAAGTACAGCTCCAAGCCCTACAACCTATCGCCGTGCGGCAGTCCATGGTCATTTCTTCTTTCCTAGGTGGCTCCATTCCCACTATACTGAGTTAAAGGGAATTATGTAGTTGGGTGTTAGGCCCCTTTTAGAGAAAACCTTCCTTCTAGTGATGTCATGGGTGGAGTTAGTGCCCATATATATATGCCAGAATGGAAGGGGCCCAGTGAGTCGGGGCATGGGGGCCAGACACCCCCAGGGGCGGACTGAACATTCGGGCACTCGGGCACTGCCCGAGGGCCCCATGCCACTAGGGGGCCCCATCAGGGTTGCCAGCCTCAGTAAAACCAGGGACAGTATGTAAAAACCTGTGTTTTTTTATATACTGTATGTGTGTGAGTATATTGTGTGACCCCATAATCTATTGCCTGGGGGCCCCATAATCTCCTATTGCCTGGGGGCCCCATGAGTTGTCAGTCCGCCCCTGAACACCCCAGAATAGATGTAGTCAGCTACTGCCAAGGGCCCTTCACTGGGTGAGGTAATTCAACAGAAGGACCAGCTGTAGTCGCCCTGACTCTTTAACAGTCTGCTGTGGGCTGTGAGCGGGATGCAAAAGGCTTTTAAGCCAGGCTAGGTGTCCTCTGGCATAAGTAGTAGTACACCTGGGAACAGTGGCGGTTCGTCCATAGAGGGCGCTGGAGCGACTGCCCCCTCTGGCTCTCGCACCGCCACTGAGTCTAATAACATAGATTCATGCATTGCATGAATCTATGTTATTGTCGCCGCTGACACTGGTCTATTCAGATGGCGGGACGTTAAGTGCCGACCACCTGAATAACGGCAGCTGGTTGGCTGTACGGAAGTGCCTATCAGAGCCTTCCGGAAGCTTATCCAGGGAACGTACGGGGTGCATTCCTTGGATAAGACTGACAGGCATCTCAGCCAATCAGGTTGACCGGTTCTAGCTACTGGTAACCTGATTGGCTGAAGCGTCATCGAGGGTCGGAGAAGACATCGAGGGACGTGGATTGCTGACTCCAGTAAAGGTAAGTGCCAGGCGGGGGGGGGGGGAATTTTACAGGGCACAGTGGTGACGAAGGGCACAGTGACATCAATGGGCACAGTGGCAACAATAGGCACAGTGGGGACAATGGGCACAGTGGGGACAATTGGCACAGTGGCATGAATGGGCACAGTGGTGAGTCTGGCGACAACTAAAGGGCACAGTGACATCAATGGGCAAAGTGGCGACAATTAAAGGGCACAGTGGTGACAATTGGCACAGTGGCGACAATTGATGGCACAGTGGATGTGTTTGATGGCATGGGACAGTGGCTGCGTTTGATGGCATGGCACAGTGGTGACAATTGATGGCACAGTGGCTGCGTTTGATGGCATGGCACAGTGGCTGCGTTTGATGGCATGGCACAGTGACTGCGTTTGATGGCATGGCACAGTGGTGCGAATTGTTGGCACAGTGGCTGCGTTTGATGGCATGGCACAGTGGCTGCGTTTGATGGAATGGCACAGTGGCTGCGTTTGATGGCATGGCACAGTGGCTTTGTTTGATAGCATGGCATAGTGGTGACAATTGATGGCACAGTGGCTACATTTGATGGCATGGCATAGTGGTGCGAATAGATGGCACAGTGGCTGCATTTGATGGCATGAAACAGTGGTAACAATTGATGGCACAGTGGCTGCGTTTGATGGCATGGCATAGTGACTGCATTTGATGGCATGGCACAGTAGTGACAATTGATGGCACAGTGGCTGCGTTTCATGGCATGGCACAGTGGTGACAATTGATGGCACAGTGGCTGCATTTGATGGCATGGAACAGTGGTGACAATTGATGGCACAGTGGCAGCATTTGATGGGCACAGTGAGGCTGCAATTTTTTTTTCCGTTTGCGCCCCCCCCAAAAATTTTAAGCACCAGCCGCCACTGCCTGGGAACAAGTGCAATATCTGGGAGCATGCCCGGTTGGGCAGAGCTACAGCAAGGGACGTGAGAGAGAGACTGGTATACAAAATAAAAGCACCTTGTTAATCTTGGTGACAGAAGCTAAATGCTGTACACAGGGAGATGGGTTTCAACACTGTCTTGCTCCCAAGGAGAGAGGCGATGTGAAGGGAAGATGGCTTACAAGTTATGTGCTGGCATTCTGCATCCAACTGACTGCTACAGAATATCTGCTCCTGTATATGGTGTTCTGCGCTGAAGAATTCTGTCAGTATGTGATGCCAGATGTCACAGCCATCCTTGAGAAGTTCCTGTAAAGTGCGGAAAATGCTTGATATGTGTGGACATTCTTTTATTCTTAAAAATTAAGGCCGAAGGCCAGGGAAATTGGCCAGGAGTTGGGCACAATATGGTGCAGGCTTTCATCTATTAGCATGTGGGTTGTTGTCCTATCCAAGAAGAAGCGGGTGGGAGCTTGAGCAGTTCGGCACCAGCAGCCAGCCAATCACAAGTCCCATTATGTTGCTCAAATGCATAAAGTTATTTTTAAAGGAAGTGATGTCATCAATGTGTTCCCGTTTTCTTTTTGTAAGTTACCGTATATACTTGAGTATAAGCCGACCCGAGTATAAGCCGAGGGCCTAATTTTACCACAAAAAAAACTGGGTAAACGTATTGACTCGAGTATAAGCCTAGCGTGAGAATGCAGCAGCTACTGTAAGCAGAAAAGAGGGTCAACAATGCTCATTTACACGCCTCACTGTGCCATACCTCATTGTGCCCATTGCAACCTCACTGTGCCATACCTCACTGTGCCCATTGCAGTCTCACTGTGCCATACGGGACTCACTGTGCCCATTACAAGTCTCACTGTGTCCGAGTACCTGATTTCTTGACAGGCGTCCATTTTTTAAAAGTCGCGGCTTCCTCCTGGCGTTCCGTTCCGTGATAGGCATTTGACACTGTGTTCCACCTATCACGGAGGTCCTCTCATCCTCGGACTCAGTTTCCCAGCAGACACTGTGTTCAGTGTTCCGCCAATCACGGACATTCTTTCATCCTCGGACAAGAGGATGTCCGTGATTGGCGGAACACTGAACACAGTGGGCCAGATTCAGATAGGTTAGCTGATCTTTAGATCTGCGTAATCTATCTGATTTACGATCCGCCGGCGCAAGTTTTTGAGGCAAGTGCTTAATTCAGAAAGCACTTACCTCAAAACTTGCGGCGGCGTATCGTAAATCCCCCAGCGGAATTCAAATTCCGCGGCTAGGGGGCGTCTACAATTTAAATCAGGCACGTCCCCGCGCCGATCCAACAGCGCATGCGCCGTCCGCGATTTTCCCCAGCGTGCATTGCTCCAAATGACGTTGCTAGGACGTCATTGGTTTCGGCATGAGCGTAACTTGCGTCCGGCCGTATTCTGAATCGACTTACGCAAGCGACGTAAAAATTCAAAACTCGGCGCGGAAACGACGGCCATACTTAACATAGGATACCCCTCACATAGCAGGGGTAACTATACGCCGGAAAAAGCCAAACGCAAGCGACGTAAATAAAGAGCGACGGGCGGGCGTTCGTTTCTGAATCGGCAGAAATCCTCATTTGCATATTCGTTGCATGTAAAAAACGAAACGCCACCTAGTGGCCAGCGGGAGATTGCAGCCTAAGATCCGACGGTGTAAGTCACTTACACCTGTCGGATCTAAGGGAGATCTATGCATAACTGATTCTATGAATCAGGCGCATACAGGGCCGGCGCTCCCACTAGGCGAACTAAGCAGCCGCCTAGAGCGCACTGCCGCCAGGGAGCGCTGCCACAGCTGCTGGGTCTTCTACAGAAGATCGGTTCCTCCTCAGCCGATGGTGACTGATGCGGAGTGTAGTGGAAGGGCTCTATATGGCTGGCTGCAGAGTGACTAGGCAGGGAGAAGAAGCAGACAGATCGTCCCCTTCGCTGCACTAAGCCAGAGGTGACCATGCTGATGTCCAGCAGGCAGCAGCAGCAGCCGTGGGTGTCAGCTCTCTGCCCGCCCCGCCTCCCTCCCTGGGTGATGTGCAACCATTGGAGGAGCAGGGCATAGACACCCAGAATGGATCCACCCAGGCCTAGACTGGCCACACGCTGGGCCGAAGCCACTTGTCCTGGAGGAGTGTGGAGCCCAAAGCAAAGCTGATCCTGCAGCTTACCCAGCCTGTGACACGTGGAGGGAGATGGAAAGAAGTGCTCCAAGGTAGGAACTTGTCAGGTGGTGGGGGAAGCGCTGGGGATGATCTTATCACTGGTGTGTGACCCCCTCCACTTGGTTCCATCCATCCACCTAGCTGTCCACTTTACTAGATTCTCCCTCCACCACGCTGCACCCCCCCTCCCCTCCCTCTGCTCTCCACCTGGCTGCACCCCCCCCCTCTGCTGTCCACCTGGCTGCACCTCCCCTCTGCTCTCCACCTGGCTGCACCTCCCCTCTGCCCTCCACCACGCTGCACCCCCCCTCCCTCTGCTCTCCACCTGGCTGCACTTTCCCTCTGCTGTCCACCTGGCTGCACCCCCCCTCTGCTGTCCACCTGGCTGCACCCCCCTCTGCTGTCCACCTGGCTGCACCCCCCCTCTGCTCTCCACCTGGCTGCACCTCCCCTCTGCTCTCCACCTGGCTGCACTTCCCCTCTGCTCTCCACCTGGCTGCACTTCCCCTCTGCTCTCCACCTGGCTGCACCCCCCCCTCTGCTGTCCACCTGGCTGCACCCCCCCCTCTGCTGTCCACCTGGCTGCACCCCCCCTCTGCTGTCCACCTGGCTGCACCCCCCCTCTGCTGTCCACCTGACTGAACCCCCCCCTCCTCTCCACCTGGCTGCACCTCTCTCCACCTGGCTGCACCTCTCCTCTCCACCTGGCTGCACCTCTCCTCTCCTCTCCACTCCACCTGGCTGCACCTCTCCTCTCCACTCCACCTGGCTGCACCTCTCCACTCCACCCCACCTGGCTGCACCTCTCCTCTCCACTCCACCCCACCTGGCTGCACCTCCTCTCTCCACTCCACCCCACCTGGCTGCACCTCCTCTCTCCACTCGACCCCACCTGGCTGCACCTCTCCTCTCCACTCCACATGGCTGCACCTCTCCTCTCCACCTGGCTGCACCTCTCCTCTCCACCCCACCTGGCTGCACCTCTCCTCTCCTCTCCACCTGGCTGCACCTCTCCTCTCCACCTGGCTGCACTTCTCCTCTCCACCCCACCTGGCTGCACCTCTCCTCTCCTCTCCTCTCCTCTCCACCTGGCTGCACCTCTTCTCTCCTCTCCACCTGTTTGCACCTCTCCTCTCCACCTGGCTGCACCTCTCCTCTCCTCTCCACTCCACCTGGCTGCACCTCTCCTCTCCACTCCACCTGGCTGCACCTCTCCTCTCCACTCCACCTGGCTGCACCTCTCCTCTCCACTCCACCTGGCTGCACCTCTCCTCTCCACTCCACCTGGCTGCACCTCTCCTCTCCACCTGGCTCTATCCCTTCACCTGGCTGAACCCCTTCTCCACCTGGACCAGTTCTGGTGCTAAAATTTAATTCATTTAAATTTTTTTTTTGGGGGGGCGCAAGTAGCTGGTCTCGCCTAGGGCGCAAAATAGTCTAGCACCGGCCCTGGGCGCATAGATCCGCCGTCGGAACTCAGAGATACTACGGCGTATCCGGAGATACACAGTCGTATCTCTATCTGAATCCGGCCCAGTGTCTGCTGGGAAACTGTCCGAGGATGAGAGGACCTCCGTGATAGGCGGAACACCGTGTCAAATGCCTTTCACAGAACGGAACGCCAGGAGGAAGCCGCGACTTTTAAAAAAATGGACGCCTGTCAAGAATGCAGGTACACTGACTCGAGTATAAGCAGAGGGGGGTGTTTTCAGCCCTAAAAAAAGGGCTGAAAAACTTGGCTTATACTTGAGTATATACGGTACCCTATATGTTCTCTTCTTTCTCTTACTATTCTGAGTACCGATCCTTTTTTTTCAATTCTCGCCTATAGCAATTATCAATACCTACCACAATTGTTTTGTTTACACTCCAGCTGTCAGCAATGGTTCAAAGCATTGAAAAGTTATTTACAAATGAAATAAATGTACTGTATATACTTGAGTATAAGCCGACCCGATTATAATCCGAGGCACCTCATTTTACCCCAAAAAACTGAGAAAACGTATTGACTCGAGTATAAGCCTAGGGTGGGAAATGCAGCAGCTACTGTAAGTGGAAAAGAGGGTCAACAATGCCCATCTGCAGCCTCACTGTGCCCATTTGCAGCTTCACTGTACCCATTTGCAGCCTCACTGTGCCCATCTGCATGCCTCGCTGTGCCCATCTGCATCCCTCACTGTGCCCATTTGCATGCCTCGCTGTGCCTCATGTACCTGATCTTCCACTGTGTCGTGCAGTCTTAACTGCAGTAGGCAACCGTCCAGTGTAACAAAGCCCCGCCTCCTCCTCATCCGTGATAGACAGAACACTGATTCAGTTTCCCAGCAGTGAGTCAGTATTTAGTGTTCCGCCTATCACTGACGAGGATGAGGAGGAGGCCGGGCTTTGTTACACTGGATGGCCGCCGACTGCACTCAACAGCAGGAGGCTCGAGTATAAGCCGAGGGGGGCTTTTTCAGCACAATAAAATGTGCTGAAAAACTCAGCTTATACTTGAGTATATACGGTATTTTCTTTTAAATTTGGCGCTTTTTTCAATATGAAAGGTGTTAATATATGTTAAAGGTGTAAAAATATTAACGAAACAAAGCAAACAAAAAAAAGGTTTAAATATTAATAGTTTGTAAAACAGAAAAATAAAAAATCAGCAGGAAAATAATAATGAAATGGTGATGGAGAATAATGGCGCGTATACAAGATCATTTTTCGGCATGTAAAAAACAACGTTTTTAAAAAATGTCATTTAAAAGGATCGTGTGTGGGCTTCACATCATTTTCCGGGTTCTAAAAAATGACAAAAAAAAAATTTGAACATGCTGCATTTTTTAGCGACGTTTTAAACTATGTCGATTTTCGGGTTGTAAAAAATTATCGTGTGTACGCGGCATAAGGAGTTAATTAAATTAGCGTAAAGTAAGGGTTAATAGGGGGTTAAACAGAGAAGCATTTAATAAAAAAATTAAAAAAAATTTACTTGACAGGTTGCTTTAACCACTTAAGCCCCGGACCATATTGCTGGTCAATGACCGGGCCACTTTTTGCGATTCGGCACTGCGTCGCTTTAACTGACAATTGCGCGGTCATGCGACATGGCTCCAAAACAAAATTGGCGTCCTTTTTTTCCCACAAGTAGAGCTTTCTTTTGGTGGTATTTGATCACCTCTGCTGTTTTTTGTTTTTTGCGCTATAAACAAAAATAGAGTGACAATTTAAAAAAAAAAATGAATATTTTTAACTTTTTGCTATAATAAATATCCCCAAAAATATATAAAAAAAATATTTTTTCCTCAGTTTAGGCTGATACGTATTCTTCTACATATTTTTCGTAAAAAAAAATCACAATAAGCGTTTAGTAATTGGTTTGCGCAAAAGTTATAGCGTTTACAAAATAGGGGATGGTTTTATGGCATTTTTATTAATATTTTTTTTTACTAGTAATGGCGGCGATCAGCGATTTTTTTCGGTACTGCGACATTATGGCGGACACATCGGACACGTTTGACACATTTTTGGGACCATTGGCATTTTTATATCGATCAGTTCTATAAAAATACATTGATTACTGTAGAAATGCCACTGGCACGGAAGGGGTTAACACTAGGGGGCGAGAAAGGGGTTAATTATGTTCCCTGGTTGTGTTCTAACTGAAGGGGGGTGGGACTGACATGGGGAAATGACAGATCGCTGTTCATACATTGTATGAACAGACGATAAGTAATTTCTCCCCCTGACAGGACCGGGAGCTGTGTGTTTACACACACAGCTCCCGGTTCTCACTCTGTAACGAGCGATCGCAGGTGCCCGGCGGTGATCGCTCTTGCCAGGCATGCGCGTCGGCATCAGGGGCGAGCGGGGGGCGCGCGCCCCCCCTATTGGCTGAACGGCGAGATGACGTATAGCTACGTGATCTCGCCCAGCAGAGCCGACCTGCCGCCGTATAACTGCGGCGGCTGGTCGGCAAGCAGTTAAACTGACTTCAACTGCAGATCGAAGTTCATCTCTTTGATCTGAAGATAAATAAACAGAAAGATATAAAAAGAAACAATGTTTCTTTTGATCTTTCTGTTTCAGGCTGAGCAATGTTGTTGATAAACATTGCCGGGCTGCTTTTTTGTTTTTTATGACAGCTCCAATTACCGGGACTTCAGTTTACACTTCAGCTGTCAACAGGGGAACCCCACTGACAGCTGAATGAGTCATTAATTGTTAAGGATGCTGGAGCCTTGCTCTTTAACAACCGGTAATTGCCGGCTTTTTTTTTTTACATTTCAGCTGTCAGTGGGGGAATTCCGCTGATAGCTGAAAGAACTGAGCCTGATCGTATCAGTTTCAGGTATCGGAGCATTTGCACGCAATTCTTATGCGGCGTACACACGATCAGTCAATCCGAAGAGAACGGACCGATGGACCCTTTTCATCGGTTAACCGATGAAGCTGACTGATGGTCCGTCGCGCCTACACACCATCGGTTAAAAAAACGATTGTGTCAGAACGCGGTGATGTAAAACACAACGACGTGCTGAAAAAAACAAAGTTCAATGCTTCCAAGCATGCGTCGACTTGATTCTGAGCATGCGTGGATTTTTAACCGATGGTCGTGCCTACTAACGATCGGTTTTGTCCTATCGGTTAGGAATCCATCGGTAAATTTTAAAACAAGTTGCCTTTTTTTAACCGATGGTTAACTAACCGATGGCGCCCACACACAATCGGCTTTGACCGTTGAAAATGGTCCATCAGACCATTCTCATCGGTTTAACTGATCGTGTGTACGCGGCATTCATATCGGCACCAATGCCGGTATTGGCGCAACCCTACTTTATACCCTAAATGCCTCTGCAGTCTGTCCTTATGCTATCAGTCCCTTTCTATTCCTCACCCCACACAAAGTTGGCGTTTGGTAACAAGGATAAATATTCAACCAAAGAAGAAGATTGTTTTAAAATTTAGAAAATAAAGGTTATATTTTGAATCTAATGGGTAAGAGGCACAGAAAGCGCGTCAATTTCCGCAGCACCTTGATGAATTGATAATTAGACAAATGCGAAAAAACACTCAGAAAGTGAACTTTTAACTCCGGAAAGCAGAAGAGTTCCAAAGCTTTTAAAAGTTTTCCTGTCATTACGAGACGGAGGCGCATTTGATTTCTCTGTCTCCTGAATAAAAATATCATCAGTTTAATGCAAGAGTAATTTTCTCCCCGTGGTTAAGAAGACTGGAGGACTAAATTATTTTTTAGAGAACAGATGACAAAGACAGTAATCTAGAACAGTATGCATGTGTACCATTTTATTTTTTAAGTAAATCCCGTCATTTCGGCAATTATTTTTTTCTTCCTTTTAGATACATATAAGCGTGTGATCATCTTGATGTAGATAAAATATTAATGATGTATTTTAAGGTAGATAATTATGGATATCAGAGAGCTAGCAATATATGTTGTCAGATTATTTACTTTTAAATTTGGGTTCTCCCTTGTGGCCGGAATAACCTTTACTGCCCCCCCCCACATGTTTCGTCCTTTGCATTCCACCTGGAACCAGGGGCGGCCCTTCCATTAAGGGCGCATGGGCGCCGCCCTCCCTATCCATGCGCCCGGCCCCTTGCAGGACACTGGATGCATGGATTCCAATAGGGAGTTGAAGCACCCGATTGGAGCCAGAGGCTCGGGAGATGAAGCACTGCAAATCGAGCCCACCCAGGTGTGTTACAATAGCGAATGAACATGCGAATGAACATGCGCTATTGTAACAATGATCCTCCTCCTGACCAATCAGGAAGCGGGTCTTAAAACCCATCACCCAATTGGCTGAAAGGACAGGCAATCTTATTGGACGCCTAAGAGGAGGGGAGGAGATGCGTGGCAGAAGCCGCCGTGATGGAGGAGAGGACACAGGAGCCGCTGCCCGATGTCTGCCACCTACCACCTAGATGAGGTAAGTGCCAAGCCAACCGGCAGACAGAAAGTGAGCTGGCGGGCAGCGGAGTGTAAGGCTGTTTTCTGCCCTTCCCAAAAAAAAAAAATCAAGCCGCCACTGCCTGCAACCCACAACCCAATGCCCACATTCAACCATTATAAACACTATCTGCTGCCAGACTCATCCACCTTACCACCCATTGAATGCCCACCACTCCCTCTGCCAATCCCTCTACTGGCTTCCAACAGCCCAAAGTATTTCACAACTCTGCCCTGAGCTACATCACCAACATCATCTGAAAATATCACCTAAAACGTCCTCCTTACACCTCCCTACATTTGCTTCCTCTGCATCTCACAAGCCATCATTAGCTTTCTCAAGAAACTTGGGTACGCCTGAGAAGCTTACCCATCTCCATTAGAATGTACCAACAGCTCTGAAGAAGGGGGAGGCAATTTCCCCAAAACACATTGGCTCAATCTTTTCCAAAAAAAAAATTATATTCTTCATTTGGAGTTTGCAAAGTCCATGCACACTGAAAAAAAGCTATAAAAAAACGCCAGTAGCTTTGCATGGAGCCTTTCAAAATTTTTTTGCGTTTTTACAATAGCGTTTATTAGCGTTTTTTATCTTTTTTTTTTTTCAATGAATAAAAAAACGCTGGTGAGCTGCGTTTTTGAGCGTTTTTGAGCATGTATTGGCATAATAGGAAATCAATAATTTTAATAGAAAAGTGGAGGACCTGGGAGGAACACCAGGGATTTCACACAAACTTGGGGTTGACACATTCTTAAAATGTGTGTAAACAGGCCTCAAATGCACCTAACCACATATAAACATGTCTAAACACGTTTAAACAAATCAGAAGTAAATCTGTCTTAATGCATCTATATGGATGCTTCTGGAAGATTCTGCCAGCAAGAGCCTATGTGCCCTTTCCGAAAAATACACATGCCCATGTGAATGTGACCTAAAGTGCAAACTGTTACCCCTATATAAATCCTATTTACTATTAATAAACGTTAACAATAATTTAATTGCCACTGCAGTAGACAGCAGGCATCTGCTTCAAAGTGCTGAGGAAGATTTGTGTAACCCTTGAAACGCGTTGCTATGAAAAACGTTTTTATTACTTCTGAACCTTTTTCCATTCCACTGGTGCTCTGTAGTCAGTGAAGCCTCGTACATACGACGGGCGAAACACATCGTTTTCCTCGTCGAGTTCCTTGTCAGGCTGTCGAGGAACCCGACAAGGCAAGTTTCTCCATTCCCAAGAGAACTTGCTCTCTTTTTGGCTCGTCGAGTTTCTCGACAGTTTCCTCGACGAAAATGTACACACGACCGGTTTCCTCTGCAAAAAATTATCTCCCAGCAAGTTTCTTGCTGGTTTTTGCCGAGAAACTCGGTCGTGTGTACAAGGCCTTAGGCCTCGTACACACGACCGAGTTTCTCGGCAGAATTCAGCCAGAAACTCGGTCGGAGCTGGATTCTGCCGAGAAACTCGGTCGTGTGTACACTTTTCAGCGAGGAAGCCGACGAGGAACTCGTCGGGCCGAAAAGAGAACATGTTCTCTATTTCCTCGTTGTTCAATGAGGAAAGTCGGCCCGCCGAGATCTCGGCGGCTTCCACACTGAACTCAACGAGGAACTCGATGTGTTTGGCACGTCGAGTTCCTCGGACGTGTGTACGGGGCCTCATAGTTTCACTGAACACCAATCAGGATGGTGCAGTTACACTTTAAAGTGGACTTGTGAGAAATATAAAAAAGGTTAATGAACTTGTGCCGCAGGTGCCTGCACAGGGTATAGATAGATATAAGGGAGGGGGTTCAAGTGCAGTTTTACAATATGATTTAGGCTGCACTTCCTGTACAATGAAATTAACAATAGGAGTACCTGACACTTCAATTAGTAGACCTTTTGATGAGCAGATACATTTCCTGCCTACTGTACATTCATTTTAGTATACAATAACTTGCCCAGGTGGCTTTTTATTGGTGCTGAACTCTGGACAGATATAAAAGATATAGATTAATGAAGAAGTCCCAATTCCATTTTTGAATGTGTTCTGTTCCCCGGGGAATGGTTAATGGTCAGGCTAACACTGACATTCTTTAGTGATGTCCCTGAATCCACATCCCAAGGACTAATTACTTACGCTGCCTAATTTTTCAATTCTGATCCACTGTCAACCAACATATATTATGGTCTGCCAGCTCTGGACCATTTGCCTGTATGGTGCCATAATATGTGCAGGCCGCTGTGCCAGTGGGCATCATTTCACGGCTTAAAGAACTGTTTTCTGAACTTAAATTGGCCATGACTATCGAGGACAATGAAAGACGCCATTAGTCACCCTGTTGGCCTCATCCTCGACTTTGCGATGCGGCTTGCTCTAAGCCAAAGTTTCTGCATCATTTGCAGTTGCTTGATTGCTTCGACAGTCAGCGCAGGAACAAAGTGTATTCCTCATAAGCACACGCATTAAAATTACATTTTCTTAAAGAAAAAAAAACTGTTTTTAACCCTTTTTTTAATATTCCGTCTTATAAGGTTTTTGTAAAATAGCGTGTGTGATTATCAAAGATTTTTTTTTTTTTATACACAGTAGTTTTTTTCCCATGCCCTCACCTAAAGTGAACCTTTTTCCAAGTTGTATTTTCTTTGTTCTTAACAATCAGTTATTGAGCTTTAAAACAAGCCCTCACTGACCTCCGTAGCTGCAGGCAGTGCAGAGCAATCTGTCCTCACAATTTACAACAGAAGCATTTATGCTATCCACATTTTTCTCTCAGCAGCTCAGCTCACTCTACTTCCCCTCCCATTAGTGACACAGCAGACTACCAGCCATGTAATCTCTGATCGAGGAGAGGAGGAGGAAGGAATAAGGGAAGCTGATCTGCTAAGTCACTTTTTGGGAAGGGGTGGGAGGGAGTTTTACCTGTTGAGTCAGTTTGGGGGGTTGCTGATAAGCCACTGCTTGAGAGGGTTGATAATTCTGCTGCTGGATTACTATTGGGAGAGGGGATGGGGAGAGCTGAGATGAGGAGTCCCTGTTCTCAGAAGAAAGGTGTGCTTTTGGTTCAATGTGTCACTGCTGGAAGAAGGGTACATAGGAAGTTGAGATGGTAGGCCACTGCCAGAAGAGGGGCCAGGGGGGGCTGAGCTGCTGAGTCACTGCTGTGAGTGGAAAGCTGAGCTTCAGGTTCACTGAGTCACTGCTGAGAGGAGGCATGGAAAACTGAGCTGGTAGGTTACTGCCAGGAGAGGGGCCAGGGGGAGATAAGCTGCTGAGTCACTGCTGGTCAGGGGATACTGAGCTGCTGGATTACTACTGGCAGAGGTGCCAGGGGGAGATGAGATGCTGAGTCACTTCTGTGAGTGGAAAGCTGAGCTTCTGGTTCACTGAGTCACTGCCAGGAGAGGGGCCAAAGGGGAGCTGAGCTGCTGAGTCACTGCTGTGAGTGGAAAGCTGAGCTTCTGGTTCACTGAGTGACTGCCAGGAAAAGGGCCAAGAGTAGCTGAGCTGCTGAGTCACTGCTGTGAGTGGAAAGCTGAGCTTCTTGTTCAATGAGTCACTGCTGAAGGGGGGGACTAAGCTGGTAGGTTACTGCCAGGAGAGGGGCCAGGGGGAGCTGCGGTGCTAAGTCACTACTGTTCGGGGGGAGCTGAGCTGCTGGATTACTACTGGGAGAGGGGCCAGGGAAAGCTGAGCTGCTGAGTCACTTTTGTGAGTGGAAATCTAAGCTTTAGGGTCACTGAGTCACTGCTGAAAAGGGGGGCATGGAAAACTGAGCTGGTAGGTTACTGACAGGGGAGGGGCCAGGGGGAGCTGAGCTGCTGAGTCACTGCTATGAGTGGGGAGCATGGAAAACTAAGTTGGTAGGTTACTGCCAGGATAGGGGCCAGGGCGAGCTGAGCTGATGAGTCACTGCTGGTCAGGGGTCAAGGGGAGTTGAGCTCCTGACAGGGCAACAGGGGTCAGGGGGAGCTGAGCTGCTGGGAGAGGGGCCTGGGGAAGCTGAGCTGCTGAGTCACTGCTGTGAGTGGAAAGCTGAGTCTCTGGTTCACCGAGTCACTTCTGAGAGAGGGGACATTGAAAACTGAACTGTTAGGTCCTTGCTAGGAGAGGAGCCAGGGGGAGCTGAGATGCTGAGTCACTGTTGTGAAAAGAAGGCTTGCACTTCTGGTTCAATGAGTCATTGCTGAGAGGAGGGGGACACATGGGAAACTGAGCTGGTAGGTTACTACCAGGAGAGGGGCCAGAGGGAGCTGAGCTGCTAAGTCACTGCAGGTCATTGGTCAAGGGGAGTTGAGCTCCTGACAGGGCAACTTGAGTGATTTCAAGGTTTTTTTCAGTAGCATTAAGCACATGGCTTTGCCCAAAAACATTCACATGTGCATATTACTGCCCATGGTTCAATGCATACAGCCATAGCTGTGCGCTTCTTTGTGTTCAGGCACATATTTTGACTTTGGCACCAAGCACCCTTGTTAAATTGCAGCACAGCTGAGGAGAGTTTCTGGTTGGTTGTCAACTCAGATTACATCCTGACTGGTTTATTCAAGTTTCCTTCTGCTGATCTTGGCTTGTGTCTTGACTTCTTCTGCCTGCTACTTTGGTACATTTGCTGCCTGTCAAACATCGACCTTGGCCTTGCTTTTGACCTTGCTCCTGCCTTTCGTATTGGTATCTCTGTTAGCTGGCTGTTGCTCTGGCTCATCTTGACTGTGGATTTTCTTTGTGAACCTGCGGGCTCTATTGGACAGGAAGTGTACAGGAAGCCCTCTCATCAACTTGGCCTCTGCAATGTTTATCTCAGCTTCTGTGGTGAACTTTGAGGATGAACTGCTCCACGGTGCATATAGCTTCAGAAGTCAATGGAGACTTGTTTCAAAGGTACTTACAATGCTTACATTAAAACAAATGCATTAAATTATGTATTATTGGCAAAATTGCATGGGTTCAGCTCTAACGATTATTTCCTGTATTACTTTTTTCCCTATTGTTTTATAAATCTACAGTATATTTCATTATTCTGAATTTAACTATGTTTAGGTTAAATTTTGACTACTTTGGTACAAGAACCCCTGTATGGACAGAACAGAAAAAAAATACCCTCCAATCAACTAAGGGGGTGTCTATTGTCGGCATATTAGGCAATATGAACTCAAAAATGCAGATTGTATAAAAAGGTACTTTATTACAGAAACAAATAGTAGATAAATATAAAATAGTTGTGGCTAATATAAATTATACACAAGCAAAACTGTAAAGATGGTGAATGAAGCCTTGACCATGAAATACAAACTATAGAGACATCCAACGTGTTTCGTCATAAGGAGTTTTTATTTTTTTTCAGGGATGCTCATATGTAGGTACAAAGACTCCATATAGAAAGGTACTTTATTACAGAAACAAATAGTAGAAAAATATGAAATAGTTGTGGCTAATATAAATTCTACATGAGCAAAACAGTAAAGATGGTGAATGAAGCCTTGACCATGAAATACAAACTATAGACATCCAACGTGTTTCGACAATAGGAGTTTTTGTTCTTTTTCAGAGATGCTCATATGTAGGTACAAGGACTCCATATAGAAAGGTACTTTATTACAGAAACAAATAGTAGAAAAATATGAAATAGTTGTGGCTAATATAAATTCTACATGAGCAAAACAGTAAAGATGGTGAATGAAGCCTTGACCATGAAATACAAACTATAGACATCCAACGTGTTTCGACAATAGGAGTTTTTGTTCTTTTTCAGAGATGCTCATATGTAGGTACAAGGACTCCATATAGAAAGAAACTTTATTACAGAAAAAAATAGTAGAAAAATAAAAAAAATGTTGTGGATAATATAAATTATACATGAGCAAAACGGTAAAGATGGTAAACAAAGCCTTGACCATGAAATACAAACTATAGAGACATCCAACGTGTTTCGACAATAGGAGTTTTTGTTCTTTTTCAAGGATGCTCATATGTAGGTACAAGAAATCTCATGCATGTACACAGTCATGTCCGAAATTGCTGACACCCCAGAATTTTTTTCAGAAAATCAAATATTTCTCACAGAAAAGTATTGCAGTAACACATGTTTTGCTATACACATGTTTATTCCCTTTGTGTGTATTGGAACAAAACAAAAAAAGGGAGAAAAAAAAAGCAAATTGGACATAAAAAATGTCACACAAAACTCCAAAAATGGTCTGGTCAAAATTCTTGGCACCCTTTCAAAATTGTGGATAAATAAGATTGTTTCAAGCATGTGATGTTCCTTTACAGGTGTGTACAATATAAAAATCACACCTGAAAGCAGATAAAAAGGAGAGAAGTTCACTACTGATACGCCGTCGTATCCCTGTTTCTATCTATGGAACTGATCCACAGAATCAGTTTCACATAGATAGGCAGAAGATCCGACATGTGTAAGGGACTTACACTGTCGGATCTTAGGATGCAGTACCGCATCCGCCGCTGGGGGCATTTCTTGTCGAAATGCCGATTCGGGTATGCAAATTAGCACTTACGGAGATCCACAAAGCTTTTAAGCTTTGTTTTTTCTCCGTAAGTATTAGTTTGCCGTCGCAATATTAGGGCTGCTTTTACAAGGCCTAAACAGTTTACACCTTGTAAAAGTAGACCCTTCTATCCCGCGTCGCTGTCTTTTTTTTTTTTTTTTTTCATTTTTCCCGCCGCTACTCGTTTTTTTTTTTTACTCCCGTCGCGATTCTCAAAACCCGGCGCAACGTAAAACCGCGCACAGCACGTCGGGAAAATGATGTCGGGAGCATGTGCAGTACGTCCGGCGCGGAAGCGCGCCTAATTTAAATGGGACTCGCCCCATTAAATTAGGAACGCCTTGCGTCGGATGGATTTAAGTTACACCGCTCAAAATTTCTAGGTAAGTGCTTTGTGGATCGGGCACTTAGGTAGAGATTTTGCAGCGGTGTAACTTAAATGGAAAAAGTTACGTTGCGCCGGGTTTTTGAGGATTAGGCCCTCAGTCTTTGCATTGTGTGTCAAGCACAAGCATGGACAACAGAAATAGGAGAAGAGAACTGTCTGAGGTCTTGAGAACCAAAATTGTGGAAAACTAGCAACAATCTCAAGGTTACAAGTCCATCGCCAGAGATCTAGATTTGCCTTTGTCCGCAGTGCGCAACATTATCAAGAAGTGTGCAACCCATGGCACTGTAGCTAATCTCTCTGAGCGTGGACGGAAGAGAAAAATTTATGAAAGATTGCAACGCAGGATAGTCCGGATGGTGGATAAGCCGCCCCAAACAAGTTCCAAAGAAATTCAAGCTGTCCTGCGGGCTCAGGGAGCATCAGTGTCGGCGCAAACTATCCGTCGACATTTAAATGAAATGAAACGCTATGGCAGGAGACCCAGGAGGACCCCATTGCTGACACAGAGACATAAAAAAGCAAGACTACAGTTTGTCAAAATGTACTTGAGTAAGCCAAAATCCTTCTGGGAAAACGTCTTGTGGACAGATGTGAGACCAAGATAGAGCTTTTTGGTAAAGCACATCATTCTACTGTTTACCGAAAACGGAATGAGGCCTACAAAGAAAAGAACACAGTACCTACAGTGAAATATGGTGGAGGTTCAATGATGTTTTGGGGTTGTTTTGCTGCCTCTGGCACTGGGTGCTTTGAATGTGTTCAAGGCATCATGAAATCTGAGGATTACCAAAGGATTTTGGGTCGCACTGTAGAGCCCAGTGTCAGAAAGCTGGGTTTGTGTCCGAGATCTTGGGTCTTCCAGCAGGACAATGACCCCAAACATACATAAAAAAACACCCAGAAATGGATGGCAACAAAGCGCTGGAGAGTTCTAAAGTGGCCAGCAATGAGTCCAGATATAAATCCCATTGAACACCTGTGGAGAGATCTTAAAATTGCTGTTGGGAAAAGGCGCCCTTCCAATAAGAGAGACCTGGAGCAGTTTGCAGAGTAAGAGTGGTCCAAAATTCTGGGTGAGAGGTGTAATGGAGAAGGATCTTGGGGTTTTGGTAGATCATAAGCTCAATAATGGCATGCAATGCCAAGCTGCGGTTTCCAAAGCGAGCAAAGTCCTTTCTTGTATAAGAGAGGTATGGACTCCAGAGAGAGAGAGATATCATTTTGCCCCCCTGTACAAATCATTAGTAAGACCTCATCTGGAATATGCAGTTCAGTTTTGGGCCCCAGTTCTCAAAAAGGATATCGGAGAACTGGAGAAAGTGCAGAGAAGGGCAACCAAACTGATAAGAGGCATGGAGGAGCTCAGCTATGAGGAAAGATTAGAGGAACTGAATTTATTCACTCTTGAGAAGAGGAGAATAAGGGGGGATATGATCAACATGTACAAATATATAAGGGGTCCATATAGTGAACTTGGTGTTGAGTTATTCACTTTACGGTCAACACAGAGGACAAGGGGTCACTCTTTACGTCTAGAGGAAAAGAGATTTCACCTCCAAATACGGAAAGGTTTCTTCACAGTAAGAGCTGTGAAATGTGGAACAGACTCCCTCCAGAGGTGGTTCTGGCCAGCTCAGTAGATTGCTTTAAGAAAGGCCTGGATTCTTTCCTAAATGTACAGAATATAACTGAGTACTAATATTTATAGGTAAAGTTGATCCGGGGAAAATCCTATTGCTTCTCGGGGGATCAGGAAGGAATTGTTTTCCCCTGCTGTAGCAAATTGGATCATGCTCTGCTGTTTTTTTTTTTTTTTTGCCTTCCTCTGGATCAACTGTGGGTATGGAGTTGGGTGTATGGGATTGTATTGTGTTTTTTATTTTGTTTGTTTATTTTTTTTATTTTATTTTTGTGGTTGAACTGGATGGACTTGTGTCTTTTTTCAACCTGACTAACTATGTAACTATGTAACTATGTAAGAAGCTTATCGATGGTTATAGGAAGCGACTGATTTCAGTTATTTTTTTCCAAAGGGTGTGCAACCAAATATTAAGTTATGGGTGCCAAGAATTTTGACCAGAGTTTTGTTTGTTGGTGTCTTTGGTGTTATCACTTTGAACAATAAAAGGCAATTGGAATTTCTGGATGTGCAGCCATTTCTTTTCTTAAGGCCTCGTACACACGACCAGTTTCCTCGGCAGAATTCAGCTTCCGACCGAGTTTCTGGCTGAATTCTGCCGAGGAAACTGGCCGTGTGTACACTTTCGGCCGAGGAAGCCGACGAGGAGCTCGGCGAGGAAATAGAGAACATGTTCTCTATTTCCTCGTTGTTCTATGGGAGCTCTCGCCCCGCCGAGCTCCTCGGCGGCTTCAGTGCTGAACTGGCCGAGGAACTCGATGTGTTTGGCACGTCGAGTTCCTCGGCCGTGTGTACGAGGCTTCACAAGCACTCCCACACGTGCTCCACCATGTTTATATACACTATCTTACCAAAAGTATTGAGACACCTTCATGGGCGTCCGCTGAAATTTTTTCAGGGAGGGGCGCTTCGGCAGCGGTAATACACAGTCGCATTTAACCCTTTCTTCAAACGCTAGTGGGGGTTAAAAGCGCCCCGCTAGCGACCGAATAGCGCAGCTAAAATGATGATAAAGCGCCGCTTTATGATAACGCGGCCAGCTGGCAGTGTGAAATAGCTCTTGAGATAATTCAGCTTCACTCCATGCCCATATAAATATAGCCTAGAGAATGTACAGACCCCCCTTCAGCACAGATGGACCCCACCTTCAGCACAGACCCCTCCATTCAGCACAGATGGACCCCCCTTCAGCACAGACCCCCCATTCTGCACAGACCCCTCCATTCAGCACAGATGGACCCCCCCTTCAGCACAGACCCCGCCATTCTGCACAGACCCCCCATTCAGCACAAACCCCCCTCGCCCATCCCATTCAGTACCTCAGATCAGCCATCAGCGAGGCACAGCAGATTCCCTCCCCCTGTGTACACATAAACACTGGAGGGGAGACAGCTTCACTCTTCTCGCTGTGCCTGTGTGACATCCAACCCGGGACCACTCAGACAGCCCGTGGCCGCAAAACTCTTTAACACCTTCTCGATTTTCCAGGGGGGGTCAATTGCCCCCCCTTGCCCTATGGAGCGGATGCCCATGGATACCTTCCTTTACACGCACATGAACTTTAATGGCATCCCAGTCTTAGTCCGTAGGGTTCAATTTTGAGTTGGCCCGCCCTATAATAGCTTCAACTCTTCCGTGGAAGGCTGTACACAAGGTTTAGGAGTGTGTCTATGGGAATGTTTAACCATTCTTCCAGAAGTGCATTTGTGAACTGCCTTCCCAGAAGAGTTGAAGCTGTTATAGCTGCAAAGGGTGGGCCAACTCAATATTGAACCCTACGGACTAAGACAGGGGTGCCACTAATGTTCATGTGTGTGTAAAGGCAGGTGTCCCAATACTTTTGGTAGTAAAGTGTATGTATAGAAGGGGCCACTACAGAATGTCTACAGTAATGAAGTTATTTTATACAGTCACTGTAGATACAAACAGTGCTCAGTTTTTAATATTCTATTCAGATGTTTATTTCCTGAGAAACAGAAAAACACGACATCCAGTCCTGGCCTTTTGCACTGAGTTATGTTTCAATTACCCTGTGGTTATTAGGTGTCATTGAGGACAGCTATTGTGTTGTGTCAGGGCTGGGAACATGAGGTACAGGAGGAAATTCCCGGGTCCTATTAAGACTCCATATAGAAAATTAGAAAGGACCGAGGTTCTTATGGATGAGTAAGGCCAAAGGAATGCTAAACATGTTTAAAATAAATATATTAGAAATAGAAAATAAAAAAAATAATGTGATCCTCTAATGTACATCGGCATGAAAAAGTATTTATGACAAATGTTATCTATTTACAATGCGGAGTATAAAATGTGATCTATCTATCTATCTATCTATCTATCTATCTATCTATCTATCTATCTATCTATCTATCTATCTATCTATCTGTATATCTATCTATCTATCTATCTATCTATCTATCTATCTATCTATCTATCTATCTATCTATCTATCTATCTATCTATCTCTCTGGGCATCTTAACATGTATCTGTTTGTTTGTTTGTTCTAAGGAAGGAACTAATTGGGCATAAACTGCAACATTCTTTCTATGGAAAAACTTATTTAATTTTCTCTGTTTTCAGGTTCTTTCTAACCAATATAAAACATTTTATTTTGTATAAAATGGGGGTTATAACAGGACAGGAGAGGATTGTGGAGGGTATAACAGTGGGCACTATGTACAGGAGAGGAGTGTGGAGGGCTTTATGGGGGCAATATGTACAGGAGACAAATGTGGATGGTATAACAGTGGACACTATGTACAGGAGAGGAGTGTGGATGGTATAACAGCGGGCACTATGTACAGGAGAAGAGTGTGGAGGATATGATAGTGGGCACTATGTACAGGCGAGGAGTGTGGAGGGTATGACAGTGGGCAGCATGCACATCAGAGGGGTGTGGAGGGTATAACAGTGGGCACTATGTACAGGAGATGAGTGTGCAGGCTATGACAGCGGGCACTATATACAGGAGAGGAGTGTGAAGGGTATGCCATTGGGCAGTATGTACAGAAGAGGAGTGCGGAGGGAATGACAGTGTGCAGTATGCACGGCAGAGGGGTGTGGAGGGTATAACAGTGGGCACTATGGGCCAGATTCACAAAAGGGATACGACGGTGTTTCTCCTGATACGCCGTCGTATCCCTGTTTCTATCTATGCGACTGATTCATCGAATCAGTTACGCATAGATATTCCTAAGATCCGACAGGTGTAATAGTTTTACACTGTCGGATCTTAGGATGCAGTACCGCGGCCGCCGCTGGGGGGAGTTTGCGTCGTAAACCAGCGTCGGGTATGCAAATTAGGAGTTACGGCGATCCACAAAGCTTTTTCCCGTCGTTACGTCGCCACGACTGTTAGTTTGCCGTCGCAAAGATAGGGCACCTTTTACAAAGTGGAATTACTCCACCATGTAAAAGTATACCCGTCTTTCCCGCGTCGCTTTTGAATTTTTTTTTAAATTTTTCTTTTTCCCGGCGCAAGTCTTTTTTACCCGTCGCGATTCACAAAACGTTGGCGCGTCGTAATTTTGCGCAAAGCACGTAGGGAAATTTGCGACGGGAGCATGCGCAGTACGTCCAGCCCGCGCCGGACGTACCCATTCGATTGGCCCCGCCTTGCGCTGGACGTGTTTACGATACACCGCCGCAAATTTCCAGGTAAGTGCTTTGTGGATCGGGCACTAACTTAGAAAAATTGCGGCGGTGTAACGTAAACCAGTTACGTTACGCTGCGCCCGGCCTACGTGAATCTGGCCCTATGTACAGGAAATGAGTTTGCAGGGTATGACAGAGGGCACTATGTACAGGAGAGGAGTGTGGAAGGGATGACAGTGGGCAGTATGTACAGGAGAGGAGTGTGGAGGGTATGACAGTTGGCAGTATTTATAGGAGAGGAGTGTGGAGGGTATGATGGGGGCTGTTTTCAGTTTTTTCCTGACCAATATCAAACATTTTATTTTGTATAAATTATAAAATGGTAAGGAAGGAAGAAAGGATTCACATAGGTTGGACTTGATGGACTTGTTTCTTTTTTCAACCTCACAACCTCATGTAACTATGTAAGGAAGGAAGGAAAAACAGAAAAAGGAAGGATGCAGAAACATAAAAAGGAAGGAAGGAAAAGGAAACAGAAAAAGAAAGGAAGGACAGAGAAAAGGGAAGTAAGGAAAGAGAAAAAGGAAGGAAAGAATGAGATACAGAAAAAGGAAGGAAGGAAAAATAGAAAAAGGAAGGAAGGAAGAAAAGAAGGAAGGATTCACATAGGTTGGACTTGATGGGCGTGTGTCTGTTATTAACCTCACCTACTATGTAACTATGTAAGGAAGGAAATACAGAAAAAGGAAGAAAGGAAATACAGAAAAAGGAAGAAAGGAAAAACAGAAAAAGGAAGACAGGAGAAACAGAAAAAGGAAGACAGGAGAAACAGAAAAAGGAAGACAGGAGAAACAGAAAAAGGAAGGAAGGAAGGAAGGAAGGAAGGAAGGAAGGAAGGAAGGAAGGAAGGAAAGAAGGAAAGAAAAGGAAACAGAAAAAGAAAGGAAGGACAGAGATAAATGAAGTAAGGAAAGAGAAAAAGGAAGGAATGAGGTGCAGAAAAAGGAAGGAAGGAGAAACAGAAAAAGGAAGGAAAGAAGAAAATAAGGAAGTAAGGAAGGAAGGAGAAACAGAAAATGGAAGGAATGAAGGAAGGAAGGAAAAAGAAAGGAAGGACAGAGAAAAAGGAAGGAAGGAATGAGATACAGAAAAAGGAAGGGAGGAAGAAAGGTAGGAGAAACAGAAAAAGGAAGGAGAAACAGATAGAGGAAGGAAGGAGAAACAGAAAATGGAAGGAAGGAAAACAGAATGAGGAAAAACAGAAAAATGCCAAGGAAGGAATCACAAACAGAAAAAGGAAGGAAGGAGAAACAGAAACAGGTAGAAAGGAAGGGGAAACGGAAGGAAGGAGAAAGAAACAGAAAAAAGAAGGAAGGAGGAGCAGAAAAAGGAAGGAAGGAGAAATGGAAAAAGAAAAGAAGGACAGAGAAAAGGGAGGGAAGGAAAGAGAAAAAGGAAGGAAGGAAGGAAGGAAAGAAAGAGAAAAGAGAAGAAAGGAAGGAGAAACAGATAGAGGAAGGAAAGAGAAACAGAAAAAGGAAGGAAGGAAAAACAGAAAAAGGCCAAGGAAGGAAGGAAGGAAGGAGAAACAGATATAGGTAGAAAGGAAGGAGAAACGGAAGGAAGGAGAAAGAAACAGAAAAAAGAAGGAAGGAAGGAGAAACAGAAAAAGGAAGGAAGGAAGGAAAAACATAATGAGGAAAGAAGGAAAAACAGAAAAAGGCCAAGGAAGGAAGGAGAAACAGGTAGAAAGGAAGGGGAAACGGAAGGAAGGAGAAAGAAACAGAAAAAAGAAGGAAGGAAGAAGGAACAGAAAAAGAAAGGAAGGAGAAATGGAAAAAGAAAAGAAGGACAGAGAAAAGGGAGGGAAGGAAAGAGAAAAGGGAAGAAAGGAAGGAGAAACAGATAGAGGAAGGAAGGAGAAACAGAAAAAGGAAGGACGGAAAGAAAAACAGAATAAGGAAAGAAGGAAAAACAGAAAAAGGCCAAGGAAGGAAGGAAGGAGAAACAGAAATAGGTAGAAAGGAAGGAGGAACGGAAGGAAGGAGAAAGAAACGTTGGGGGTAGACTACAATTTTTTTTGAAAGAAATGGTAATGGTTTGAAAGGAAGCAATTGAGGATAGACTGCAAAAAAAAATCTATTCAAAATGTTTTATTTTATTTTTATGTTATATTATATTTTATTTCTTTACTTTCTTTTTTTTCCCTTATGTTTTCCAAACAATTTAAACACATTCTATTAATCATAAAGTAAGAAGGAGGTAGGGAATAAAGGAAAGAAGGAATGAAGGAAGGAAGGAGAGATAGAAAAAGGAAGAAAGGGAAAAAAGAGTTGGGGATAGACTCAAAAAAAAAAAAAAGGAAGAAAGAAAGAAAAAGCAAACCCACACAATGGCAGGGAAGGAATAGTGAACAGGTTAGAGCTCATCATTTCTTCCATAGAGAATTGGACTTTATTTTCGGTGTATTTTTCCATATTTTCCTCCTCGCTGGGTTGTTTTTTCCTCTCTGTGACATAAATAGCCCTCATCAGTCAGCGGCGAAGTGCGTTGAGTCTGCCTGGTAATTCAAACCTTTTATTCAGGTTATCATTACATACTAAAAAGGAAAATATGTGTTTGCTAAATGACCTACCTGCCAATGTGCTGTGCTCACTCGTACGAGAAACTGGCTTGCTGGCTGATGGAGTGCGTGGCCGGCATCATTGTTCCTATGACCCCGGGAAATGATGACGGCGAATGGTCTGTCGGGTGGAAACAAACCAATCAACACCAGAAGACTATTGAAATGAGGCGTCAATACATCAATCTCAGCATAAACATTGGCCTAACCACAATGTCGGAATTATTCTTGTTCACAGCGCCGGTGTATGAAAGGCACATTAGCCTTCTGTATCAGAGAAGGAGTTGGGCCCCGTTGCACCCTGTTTAACCACTTGCCTACTGGGCACTTTCACCCCCTACCTGCCCAGGCCATTTTTCAGCTTTCAGCGCTGTCACATTTTGAATGACAATTGCGCGATCGCACAACACTGTACCCAAATGATTTTTTTCCCCACAAATAGAGCTTTCTTTTGGTGGTATTTGATCACCTCTGCGGTTTTTATTTTTTGCGCTATAAACAAAAAGAGAGCGACAATTTTGAAAAAAAAACATTTTTTTAACTTTTTGCTATAATATATACCCAAAAATATATATAACATTTATTTTTTTCCTCAGTTTAGACCGATACGTATTCTTCTACATATTTTTGAAAAAAAATCGCAATAAGCGTATATTGATTTGTTTGCGCAAAAGTTATAGGGGCAGATCCACATAGATCTGCACCCGCGCAGCGTATCAGAGATACGCTACGCCGCCGTACCTTACCTGGCGTTCTTTCAAATCCTCAAAGATTTTGCGGCGTAAGTTACGGCGGCGTAGTGTATTTCTGGCGACGGAATTCAAATCGGCGATTAGGGGGCGTGTTTCATTTAAATGAAGCACGTCCCCGCGCCGAATGAACTGCGCATGCTCCGTTTCGAAATTTCCCGCCGTGCATTGCGCGAAATGACGTCGCAACGACGTCATTTTTTTTAACTTAGACGTGAATTACGTCCATCCCTATTCACGGACGACTTACGCAAAAAAAAAATTCTAATTTTCGACGCGGGAACGACGGCCATACTTAACATGGCTATCTATACGCCGCAAAATAGCAGCTTTACCTATACGCCGGAAAAAGTCAACTAGAGACGACGTAAGAGAATGCGACGGCCGCGCGTACGTTCGTGGATCGTCGGAAAAAGCAAATTTGCATACCCGACGTGGAAAACGACGCAAACTCCACCCAGCGGACGCCGAAGTATTGCATCTACGATCCGAAGGCGTACGAAGCCGTACACCTGTCGGATCTAACCCAGATGCCGTCGTATCTTGGTTTGAGGATTCAAACTAAAGATACGACGCGGGAAATTTGAAAGTACGCTGGCGTATCAGTAGATTCGCCGGCGTACTCTCACTGTGGATCTGGCCCATAGCGTCTACAAAATAGGCGATAGAATTATGGCATTTTTATTATTATTTTTTTTTTTACTAGTAATGGCGGCGATCTGCAATTTTTATCTTGACTGCGACATTAGGGCGGACACTATTTTGGGACCATTGTCATTTATACAGCGATCAGTGCTATACAAATGCAATGATTACTGTGAAAATGACACTGGCAGTAAAGGGGTTAACCACTAGGTGGCGCTAAAGAGGTTAAGTGTGCCTAGGGATGTGTTATAACTGTAGGGAGGATGGGCTATATGTGACACGACACTGATCACAGCTTCCGATTACAGAGAGCTGTGTACACTGTCCTGTCACTAGGAAGACTGGGAAAATGCTTGTTTACATAAGCATCTCCCCGTTCTTCCTCACCGTGACACGATTACGGGTATGGCCGCGGACATCGAGTCCGCGGTTGGAATCATGGAGCTCGCGGGGGGAGTGCGCCGCTGGCGGCGAGCGCGCGTCCACAATGCCGGCTTCTTAACCCCTTAAGGACCGCCTCACGCCGATATACGTTGGCAGAATGGCACGGCTGGGCACAATCACGTACAGGTATGTTGCCCTTTAAGTACCCAGCCGTGGGTCGCGTGCACCGCCGCCACCACTTTTGAGACCCGGTCCGAAGCTCCTCCGTGACCACGACCCCGTGTCCCGCGATCAGGTCACAGGAGCTGAAGAACGGGGAGAGGTGAGTGTAAACAAACCTTCCCCATTCTTCTCTGTGGCTTGTCACTGATCATCTGTTCCCTGTCATAGGGAACGACGATGAGTGACATCACACGTCCAGCCACGCCCCACTGCAGTAAGAAACACACAATAGGACACACTTAACCCTTTTAGCGCCCCCTAGTGGTTAACCCCTTCACTGCCATTGTCATTTTCACAGTAATCAATGCATTTTTATAGCACTTTTCTACAAAAATATGTAGAATACATATCGGCCTAAACTGAGGAAACATTATTTTTTTTATATATTTTTGGGGGATATTTATCATAGCAAAAAGTAAAAAATATTGTTTTTTTTTTAATTGTCGCTCTATTTGTATTTATAGCGCAAAAATAAAAACCGCAGAGGTGATCAAATACCATCAAAAGAAAGCTCTATTTGTGGGGAAAAAAAGGACGTCAGTTTTGTTGACTAAGCACTAATCAGTGTGAAATGCGTCGGCTGCTGCTTTTCCCAATTCTTTGGCTGTATCCTGTGATGCATTTCTATCCATTTTACCAATAAAGACAACTTTTGAAGTTCCTTTGGAGTGCGGCTATCCATCCCTTTTGAAATTTTCTCATTGGCCTAGTGCACTGCCAGCACCCTTGGATTCCTGAGAGGTTCCTGATTGCTTGTTGGACCCCCTGGAGCGGTAACTCCCTTCCCCTGATCCTTCTGCCTTGTCCGTGCCATGCTGTTGACGTATATAGTCGTGCGCTGGTCGGCAAGCAGTTAAGCTGCCTGTGGATGGTGCTAAGTCAGCAGGTGATCCTACTGTCCAGACAAAGTAGGTCTAAGGAGGTATGACAATGCATAAAGCCGCATTTGAAACAGAACAATCTAGTCTGAGTGGAATGGCCCTTTAAAGCAGAGTTCTGGCCACAATTTCACTTTCTAAATATAAATACCCCTGTAATACACAAGCTTAATGTATTCTAGTAAAGTTAGTCTGTAAACTAAGGTCCGTTTTGTTAGGTTGTTACAGCATTTAGACACTTTATAAAATAGAAATTGACTGGGGCCATCTTAAGTGTGGGCATCATGAAGCCAGACTGTATGACTTCCTGGATTTCAGCCTTGCAGATCTCGCACGTGCTCAGTGCTGCACAAGCAGTGTCAGATCAGGTTTCAGCACCTGTGCTGTCCAAGTCACATGATTCTTTGAGACTGGGGAGTGCACAGACTCCTGGAAAGTTACACCCACTACATTCCCAGGAGTCTGTGCGGTGTAGGTTAGGAAACATTAAGCACCTAGGTACAGGAAGTGGGAAGATTAACTATTCTGCCTAGCAACAACACTTTGAAAAAAAAAAAAAAATTGTAAAGGACTAATGACATTTTTTTAAAACTACTGATGTAATGTTATATTTATGGGTGGAACTCCACTTTAATTCCTCCTCCTTATGCAGTTTTCATCACATTTTACAGCCACCAGTGCAGATATTTTCTATACATTCATTATCACTGAATAAAAAAAAAAAAATTCCATTAAACAATAATGCTTTACAACCCGTGCATGCTAAAATAGCCGGGAGATGTGAGCGTTCTGAGAATTCACAGTAGATCTATACTTCCTCGCGGTCCTCCTCGTGTTATCTGAGCACCAGCAAGGAGCCCCAGCGACCTTACACTCTGCCCCTCTGATATTTCCAGAACAGTGATTCTATTTCATTAATTAGAAGTAATAAAAAAAAAAAATTATAATAATAAAAAAAAAACAATCAGATATTCTGGATCCATGGATGGGTAGTCGGACTTTGAGTTGCAGTCTCTTGGACTGTGAATTGAGGGAACGTTTTTTTTTTTTTTTTGAAGGTTGCTTGGAAACATGGTAGCCGAGAGTAAACTAGTGTTTAATGGGACCAATGGGAGAAGAGCTGTCTGTCAACAGCCAATGCACTGTATGCTAATTATAAGAGGAAAGCCGATATCGTATGCATGTTATTAAAAGGGAAATATTAGCTTGTGCATTGGTCTGTTTCAGGCAATGTAAATGAGTCACCGTGTTGTGCTGTATGAAAAATACACGTAAACGCTAAACTGAAAGATATTTCATGAAAAAAGCACCCAGCATCATAAACAATCTCCATATTTATATTAAAATACTTGTTTTAACCACTTAAGTACCCTGCTGTGCCCCGTACTCTGCTGTGTCCTGTGCCCTGATGTGCCCCATACCCTGGGCCCCATGCCCTGTACCCTGATGTGCCCTGTGCATTTTACCCTGCTGTACCATGTACCATGCACCCTACTGTGCCCTCTACCATGATGTGCCCTGTACCATGATGTGCTGATAAAGATGAGACAATTCTCAGGGCGAACCCCATTCTGCCGTTTGACCCAAATCATGAAAGCCTGCAGAAAACAGAACTGCTTATTTGGGTGTCCAGCCAGAGAGAGAGACCGAACCCATTTATTCCATAGCCCTATAGACAAAATGACATCACACACATGAGCACATTTGATTGGTTCAGTCTATACAGTTCAGTCCCTTATTACACGCCCCTGTGACGTCTGTACTTGGCATACTGCACACGTTTCAAAACTCTTTAATTAGCACAAATGCCTTTGTGTCATACAGGGATCCCTATTGAAGCTTACAGGGGTTTTCTTTTCAGAGTCATATATGGGCACATAGGCAGCTCAAGGAACAAGGAGGAGGAGGGGTGGTTTCTTCTTGCAAGTTCATATTTGGCATAAACAGTTCTCTTGTCACGAGGCACAAAAGTTCCTTCTACAATCGCCATATTTGTTTTACTCGACGGAAGGGGCTTTGGAATGAGGAGCGAGGGGGGATGACAGCTGAATAGCTCTTTGTCTCCTTTCAAGCTGATATGTACTGTGGGCCAGATTCTCTAAGAATCTGCGTTGGCGTAGTGTAAGCCATTTACACTACGCCACCGCAACTTACAGGAGCAAGTGCCGTATTCCCCAAACACTTGCTCCGTAATTTGCAGCGGCGTAGTGTAAATGGCCCAGCGTATGGCCGCGTAATTCGAAGGGGGCGGCTTGCATTCAAATTAAGCGCCGATTGAACTGCGCATGCGCCGGGCTGAAAAATAGCCCAGTGCGCATTCTTCAGCTCACGACGGAAAATGTCAATGATGCCGACGTGTGCGTCATTGACGTAAAGTCGTATTCAAGAACGACTTAGGAAAACGATGTAACCGACGGAAAAAGACGACGCGGACCCGACGCCATACTTAACATGGCATACGGCGGACTGGCGTAAGGTTACCCCTCATATAGCAGGGGTAACCTTACGCTTACGGAAACGACGTAAGCGACGAGTACGCGACGCAAATTCGCTCGGGAATCGGAGTATCGGGCTCATTTGCATAGTCAAATGAGACTTGAATGTAAACGTCACCTAGCGGCCGGCGTTGCATTACATCTAAGATCCGACGGTGTAAGTGACTTACACCTGTCGGATCTTGGACGTATCTATGCGAAAATGATTCTAGGAATCACTCGCATAGATACCCGGGCTCAAAAACAGAGATACGACGGTGTTTCCTGAGATACACCGTCATAACTCTTCTGTACACTGCGGTGCCCTGCCCGGTGCCCTGCTGTCCCCCATATCCTGATGTGCGCCGTGCCCTGTACCATGCTGTGTGCCCTGTACCACACTGTGGCCCAGATTCACGTACGAGTTACGCTATCTATGCGACTCTATGAGTCCGAGCCGTCGTATCTATGCGCCTGATTCTTAGAATCAGTTACGCATAGATTTGTATTAGATCCGACCGGCGTAAGTCTCTTACGCCGTCGTATCTTAACTGCATATTTACGCTGGCCGCTAGGGGCGTGTACGCTGATTTACGCCTAGAAATATGTAAATCAGCTAGATTCGCGAATTCACGAACGTACGCCCGGCCGACGCAGTACAGATACACCATTTACGTTAGGCTTTTCCCGGCGTAAAATTACCCCTGCTATATGAGGCGTACATGCGGCGTACGTCAAAAGCATTGGCTTCTTGCGGGTTAATTTGGAGCATGCACACTGGGATACTTTCACGGACGGCGCATGCGCCGTTCGTAAAAAGCGTCATTTACGTGGGGTCACATTAAATTTACATAACACACGCCCACATCTACCACATTTGAATTAGGCGGGCTTACGCCGGCCTATTTACGCTACGCCACCGCAACTTTGGTTTGAGAATACGGCACTTGCCTGTCAAAGTTGCGTAGGCGTAACGTAAATAGGATACGTTACACCAGCACAAAGATACGCGATTCTACGTGAATCCGGGCCTGTGTGTCCTATATCCTGCTGTGCCCTGTACCCTGCTGTTTTGTTGTTTTTTTTTCTAGAAAATTACTTAGAACCCCCAAACATTATTTATTTATTTATTTATTTCAGATACCCTAGAGAATAAAATGATAGGACACCTTCCTAGGAAAACCATTATATTTTATTGCCTGACTAGGGCTCATAAAACATTTGTATTTCTTTTTTTAAATCCTGTGTGATGGCTGGAATATGTAATTCATCAATCCAAACTTGATTCTTCCAGGAGGAATTGGCAAAAGGTTGTAGTGCCCCAGAAGTAAGTGTATTTAGGTGGTAATGTTGCAGGAGGAATTGTAGGATAGTTGTGGTTTCTCAGGAGCTGTGGGAAGGTGTCACTGGAGGACTTTTGGGTAGGCTGGGGTCTCAGGATGAAGCATATGAGAAAATGTAGGATGGTGATGGTATCCCATGAGGAAATGTAAGACCGTGGTGTTGTTCTAGAACAAGGGTGTCAAACTCAATTTCTTTGTGGGCCGCATCAGCATTATGATTGCCCTCAAAAGGGCCGGTTGTATCTGTAAGATTAGATGTCCAGCCAGGGCAGCCATCAGGAATTATGGGGGCCCTTACACAGCTTCAGGCATGGGCCCCCTGGAGCAGAGAACCGGGGGGGGGGTGCTGCCGCCTGGAATTGAGAAGCGGGGGGGGCTGCTGCGAATTGAGAAGCGTGGGGGGGCCCTTTACAAAAAAATAAGAAATAAAGAAAAATATATATAAAAAAGGGGGGTTGCCATCCGGGGCCCTGGGGACCTCTGGGCCCTTTAATAAAAAATAAATATATATATATAAATTATTTAATTTTTTTTATAAAAATAAATTACAAAAAAGGGGGGGTTGCCATCCGGGACCTCTGGGCCCTTTAATAAAAAAAAATATATATAAAATAAAATAAACATTTATAAAAAAAGGGGGTTGCCATCCAGGGCCCTGGGGACCTCTGGGCCCTTTAATAATAATAATAAAAAAATAAGTATATATAAACAAAAATAAAAAAATAAACATTTATAAAAAAATAAAAAAAAGGGTGTTTTCCACATGGGGTCCTCTGAGCCCTTTAATAAATAAATATATATATATATATATATAAATATATATATAAAAAAGAAAAAAAGAAATAAAATAATATAAAAAAAATGTATTTGTTTTATAAAAAAAAGGGGGGCTGCCATCCGGGGCCCTGGGGACCTCTGGGCCCTATAATAATATATATATATATATATATATATATATATAAAATAAATAAAAAAATATATAAAAAAATATTTATGTATTTTTATAAAAAAAGGGGGGTTGTCATCTGGGGCCCTGGGGGATCTCCGGCCCTTTAATAAAATAAAAATATATTAGAAAAAAAATTATTTATAAAAAATAAATAAAAAAAGGGGGGTTGCCATCCGGGGCCCTGGGCACCTCCGGACCTCTAAAAAAAATTAAAAAAAATTGTCCCTTTAATCAAAAATAAAATAAAAATATATTAAAAATATATATATATATATATTTTTCTTTATAAAAAAAGGGGAGTTGCCATATGGGGCCCTGTGGGCCTCCGGGCCCCTGGGGACCTCCGGACCCCTAAAAAATAAAAAAAAATATTTTTTAGATTTTTTTTTTTTTTTAAAGGGGGTTGCCATCCGGGCCCCTGGGGACCTCCGGGCCCCTTACAGGTGTACTGCCTGTACCCCCCTGATGGCGGCCCTGTGTCCAGCACATCCTCTCCCCTTACATTAGATGTCAAGAGCCAACCCACCATCAGAAGTTGAGTCCCCACTCTACCTTACATCACAGTGCACCCCCTTTCCTTATGCTGCTACTGGGAAGAAGCTGGATGCATTGCTTGGAAGCAGGAAGAGGACCAGAGGAGGGCTGGAGCTCTCCAGCAGCTGCAGAAGAGGTGCGAGGGCCACATGAAATGGCTTGGAGGGCCGGATTCGGCCTGCGGGCCTTGTGTTTGACACCTGTGCCCTAGAGAATAAAATGATGGGACACCTTCCTAGGAAAAACATTATATTTTATTGCCTGACTAGGGCTCATAAAACATTTTTTGGGCTGGAATATGTAATTCATCAATCCAAACTTGATTCTTCCAGGAGGAATAGGGAAAAGGTTGTAGTTCCCCAGAAGGAAGTGTAGGTGGTGATGTTGCAGGAGGAATTGTGGTTTCTCAGGAAGAGCCGTGGTTAGGTGTCACTGGAGGACTTATGGGTAGGCTGGGGTCTCAGAATGAAGCATACGAGAAAATGTACGATGGTGATGTTATCCCATGAAGAAATGTAAGACAGTGGTGGTGTTCTAGAAGATAGTGTGGGATGGTGATGGTGCCCCTGGAGCAAGTGTAGGACGGTGATGGTGTCCCTGAAAGAAATGTTGAGCGGTGGTGGTTTCCCAGGAGAAAGTGCAGGATGGTGGTGGTGTCCCAGGGAGAAGTGTAGGGCAGTGGTGGTGTCCAAGGAGGAAGTGTAAGTTGGTGGTGTTTCAGGAGGAAGTGTAATAAAGTGATGATGTCCAAGGCCAGGAGCAAGTATGGTAGCGTCTTGGGAGTAAGTGTTTCCTGAGACACAGTAAATGTCTCCAATGGTAGTGTACACTTCCATTATTCCAGAACCAAGTGCAGGACTGTGGTGATTGCACCAAAAGGAAGTGTAGGATGATGATAATGTCCCAGGAGGAAATATAGGACAGTGGTGGAATTCCAGGAGGAAGTATAAGACAGTGGTGGAATTCAGGAAGGAAGTATAGGACAGTGGTGGTATTCCAGGAGGAAGTGTAGAACAGTGGTTGTATTCCAGGAGGAAGTGTAGGACAGTGATGGAATCCAGGGTAGGAAGTGTAGGACAGTGGTGGTATCCCAGGAGGAAGTGTAAAACAGTGGTTGTATTCCAGGAGGAAGTGTAGGACAGTGGTGGTATTCCAGAAGAAAGTGTAGGACAGTGGTGGTATTCCAGGAGGAAGTGTAGGACAGTGGTGGTATTCCAGGAGGAAGTGTAGGACAGTGGTGGTATTCCAGGAGGAAGTGTAGGACAGTGGTGGTATTCCAGGAGGAAGTGTAGGACAGTGGTGGTATTCCAGGAGGAAGTGTAGGACAGTGGTGGTATTCCAGGAGGAAGTGTAGGACAGTGGTTGTATTCCAGGAGGAAGTGTAGGACAGTGGTTGTATTCTAGGAGGAAGTGTAGGAGAGTGGTTGTATTCCAGGAGGAAGTTTAGGACAGTGGTTGTATTCCAGGAGGAAGTGTAGGACAGTAGTGGTATTCCAGAAGGAAGTGTAGGACAGTGGTGGTATTCCAGGAGGAAGTGTAGGACAGTGGTGGTATTCCAGGAGGAAGTGTAGGACAGTGGTGGTATTCCAGGAGGAAGTGTAGGACAGTGGTGGTATTCCAGGAGGAAGTGTAGGAGAGTGGTTGTATTCCAGGAGGAAGTTTAGGACAGTGGTTGTATTCCAGGAGGAAGTGTAGGACAGTGGTGGTACCATCAGTGCCACCTGTCAGTGATACCTGTCAGTGCCAATAAGTACCACTTATCAGTGCCAATCAGTGCCGCCTGTCAGTGCCCATCAGTGCCGCCTGTCAGGTGACCATCAGTGCCACCTATCAGTGCCCAATTAGTGCTGCATATCAGTGCCACCTATCAGTGCCCATCAATTCTACATATCAGTGCCTCCTCATCAGTGCGCATCAGTGCCACCTTATTAGTGCCTCCTCATCAGTGCCTATCAGTGCCACCTCATTAGTGCCCGTCAGTGAAGGGGAAAACAAAATGTTATGACAGAAACTAAGATTTTTTTTTAAATGTTGGTCTTTTTTAGTTTGTTTAGTAACAAATAAAAACCCCAGAGGTGATCAAATACCACCAAAATAAAGCTTTATTTGTGGGAAGAAAATGATAAAAATGTAGTTTGTGTACAGTATAGCATGACCGCGCAATTGTCATTCAAAGTGTGACAGCGCTGAAAGCTGAAAATTCTCCTGGGCAGGAAGGGGGGAAAGTGCCCGGTATTGAAGTGGTTAAAAACCTGGACAATTTTTCCCTAACTTCCTCCTGGTACTCTCCAGCAGTTGCGTAGCATGGGTTGTCAGCGCCTGGGGCGAGGCAAGTAATTTGCACCCCCCTGACCCATGGACTTGCCTATTTTCAGCTAGCTCCAGTCTGGTCACATGATCCACTGTGTGAGACAGCAGTGGCTGTAGGTAAGAGTAGAGCGTGCTTGATAATGACTGGTAAAGCCTGGAGTGGTGACATCATGCATATGTTCCTATGTCCCATCTGTTGTTGGCGCTCCCTCCTCTCCACACTCGTGACAGCGCCCCTCTAAGTTTTGCGCTCGGGGTGGTGGCCCCCCTTGCACCCCCCCACGCTACACCACTGCTCTCCAGTGATCTTCTCCAAACCCAAAACGAACTCCAGGAATAGGCGAATAGGCATGGCGAATAGGCATGGCGCTTCACCTATTTAGCAAATCCAGGGTGAGGAAGATAGAAGCTGGAATCTTTAAAGAAAAAAAAAAAAAAGCAGCATCCCAAATTTCTTGCTTGACAAGTTCCCTGTAAAAATCTAAAAAGATTGTCCTACCTGAACGCTTTTAACTTGTCAACCCATCTGCCTTCCACAATGCAAGCCTTTAAATTGAGAGCAGAGAGGGTATGTAAGGATAAAAAGGCAAACGCATTTTTTTTTTAATACAGTAGCTCCCCAGCAATGGTTGTCGGCTTAATATGTACTGTGAAAAAAAAATACAAGGAGTGAAAAAAATAAAAAAATAAAACACAGAAAGGCTTCAAAGAAAAGCACAAGCGACAAGAGATGGGAACAATTGATCAGCATGACACGTTTGCAGCAAAGACTAATAAACTGAGATCTAATTACATGGCTTTTTTTTTTTTATATGTCTATTGTAGAAAAATGCATTGTTTAAACAAAGGACGGGCTTTGTGTCTTTGAACATGTGAATTGTTACAGTAGCTGTTGCGTACCTCTGAGAGCTTATTTTGTGTCTATAGAAGCCTGCGATACTACTGTAAAAGCTCATTAAGCATTAATTACAAGTTGTTTCATGTAAAGACATTTGTATAGAGGAGCTCCACCTTTTGGACAGGAAACACCCTTAGAATCACAATGGTAATAGGTATAAATCGCACGTTAGTCTTATTTGCTTTTTCTGGGCTTCCCTGGGTGACGTTTCCCGCTGCCTGAACAGCAGCTGTAAAAAAAAAAAAGTGCATTTCTTACAAAAGAAATTATTTACATAGACTATAACTAAAGGCAAAACTTTTTTTTTTTTTAGTTTCGGTCAGAACACCTATTAGGTTTTTGCATGTGCACCACCATAAAGACTGGGCCCCAGTGCAAGCCAGCTGAAGAACTAGAGCTAAGGACTGCTCACTCAGATACTGTTATCCGGATTCAGAAAGACTTACAACGACGTATCTCCAGATACGCTGTCGTAAGTCCAAATGTGAGCCGTCATATCTATGCGCGGATTCTTTAAATGAGATACGCCTGAATTTTGCCAAGATACGACCGACGTAAGTCTCCTACGCCATTGTATCTTGGGTGCATATTTACGCTGGCCGCAAGGGGCGCTTCCGTTGATTTACACGTTGAATATTTAAGTGAGCTATATACGCTGATTCACGAACGTACTTGTGCCCGTCGCTGTAATCTAAGTCGTTTACGTAAGGCGTTTTTCCGGCGTAAAGTTAAACCACCAAAAAGTTGGTCTAAGTCATTTAGGGTATGGACGTCGGAAGTGCCGTCGGAATTTACATCGTTTACGTAAGTCGTACGTGAATGGGGCTGGGCGTAAGTTAGGTTTACGTCGTACGCATTGAGCCGTCGTATCTTAGGGAGTATTTGTGACGGGATTCTGAGCATGCGCGCTCATGCGCCATTCGTTCGGCCATGCATTCACATGGGGTCACGCTTCATTAAAATCTAACACGCACACTGCCTTACTGCTTTAAATTACGCCGGTGTAATTATGGGAGCAAGTGCTTTGTGAATACTCAGCTTGCCTTGCGTAGCGCATATGAAGATGCACCGATCTCTCTGAATCCGGGCCTGTGTTTCCCTGAAAATAAGCCTGGGTCTTATATTCATTTTGGCAACAAAAGACACAGTAGGGCTTATTTTCGGGGGTAGGACTAAAGCCCTGTACACACGATCGGTCCATCCAATGAGAAAAAGGACCGATGGACCATTTTCATAGGTTAACCGATAAAGCTGATTGATGGTCTGTCGCGCCAACACACCATAGGTTAAAAAAAAACGATCGGGTCAGAACGCAGTGATGTAAAACACAACGACGTGCTGAAAAAAATGAAATTCAATGCTTCCAAGCATGCGTCGACTTGATTCTGAGCATGCGTGGATTTTTAACCGATGGTTGTGCCTACTAACGATAGTTTTTTTCCCATCGGTTAGGAATCCATTGGTTAAATTTAAAGTTGGCTTTTTTTAAACTGATGGTTAAATAACCTATGGGGCCCACACACGATCGGTTTTGACCGATGAAAACAGTCCATCAGACCGTTGTCCTCTGTTTAACCTATCGTGTGTACGAGGTCTTACAATGTATTGTGCGGTATTCTCTCCCCCTCCTGTCCCTCCATGCCTGACAGAAATCCCCAGTGTGAGTTAAAATGCTTGTAAAATCCTATAATACACTCTATTACAGTAGTATAAAATTCACCGATCTCACGCTTACTAGCCGCAATCGCGGCTTTCTTTACTTCCGGGTACCTGGGCGTGACGTCATCACATCGCGCCCGGGCCTCCGACGGTCATAGAGATGGCTGGTGAGCATCTAGTCACCAGTCATCTCTATGCTTCCCATCCGGCGCTGGACAATTATTTCTCCGGGCCCCCGATGGCACGGGAGAGCCCGGAGAAGCACCGGATGGCGGCAGGAAGGAGGGGATGTTCCCTCCCACTGGCTATAAGATTGATCAAGCGTCGGAACCGCCGCTTTGATCGTTCTTATGGTGCACAGAACTGCCAAAACAATGATATCTGAATAATGCCTCTAGCTTAGGGTGACCACATTTCCAAAACTGCCATTCAGGGACACCCCCCCCCCTTCCCAAAAATCAGCTTGTGCTGTAACAAATCACAGCACAGTGATTGGACACAAGAGGTGTGATTTTATAATTTCTCCAATCACAAGCAGGGGGCAGGGATTGTGCTTCTCCAGGCATTCCCGGCCAGGGCAAGTACTGTCAGTGAGTAAAGCGGTGATGTGGCGGCCTTTTTTGGGGGCATCAGATTGGCCCGGGGGGTTGGCTGTGTCAGTTTCATTCCGGGACACTGTATTGTCCTGGAATGAAGGTCCCCGGGACAGACCTGCAAAATGCGGGACTGTCCCGGGCAATCCGGGACACGTGGTCACTCTACTCCACAAAGCCCAGGACGTCATATGACGTCCACCCGGGATGGGAGATCCCCTCTGTGGACGTCATGGGCCGGTAAGGAAGTGGTTAAAATCCCTGTAATGTCTTTTGATCACTCAGAGGGGATTGTTTTTGTTCTCAACAGAAGTGGAGTTACACTTTAAGTATGGTGGGTTTAGGTTAAAGCCAACGAGTCCACAGAAGCAGATGCTTGACTCCCCCGATTTGCTTTGTTTAGGATTGACCTTTTTAGCATTCGATAAAATGTGCTTAAAAACTCCGGAGGGAGCATGAATCTTCTGCCGACATTTGTTTAATCTGCCTCATTCACGCCGCATATGATGCATTGATTTTGCTGGGCTCCCGGGCTGTCATCTCATACAGAAGCAGAGGGTTTCCATTACCGCCGCTGGACTTTGATTCCGGTGCCAAGTGAGCGGCGTTGTCAAGTTTTAATCTCCTCCTGAAGTGAAAGGAGAGGCGTTTGTTAGAGGATCACGGTCTACAGATCTCAGGCCTGTCTAATCACGTCCCGAAATAATTCCTCTGCCTGGTTCATCCGCTATAACAAAGATTTCCGCAAATGACTCCGGATCAGCCGCAGATACACAATTAAGTGAAGGGGGTGAAGTGTGCGCATCGAAACGGGCTGAAAGGAAAAACAAGAAGAGACTTGCAGCTTTTTCCACATACAATATATCCTACCATTCATCTTTGTTTATTTATTCTTTTTTTTTTTTTTTAGTTTAGTGTCCCTGCTGGAGGGTTCGCCCTTTCTGTTTTGTCCTGGTGACAAAATCCCAAATTTTGAGTTGTCACCGGAATAGAAACATAGGGCCAGATTCACAGACAAATACGTTGCTCCCCCGCGGCGTAACGTATCTGATTTACGTTACACCGCCGCAGGTTTACAGCGTAAGTGCCTGATTCTCAAAACTCTTACCTGTAAACTTGCGGTGGTGTAACGTAAATCCGCTTGGCGCAAGCCCGCCTAATTCAAATGGGGCGGGCACCATTTAAATTAGGCGCGTTCCCGCGCCGAACGTTCTGCGCATGCTCCGTCCCTAAAATTTCCCGACGTTAACATAAATAGCGTCCAGCGCCATTCACGGACGACTTACGCAAACGACGTGAAATTTCAAATTTCGACGCGGGAACGGCGGCCATACTTAACATTGGTTAGACCACCTAGAGGGCAGCTTTAGTTTTACGCGGCGTATCTCTACGGAAACTACGTAAATTTACAGCGACGGGCAAAGCGGACATTCGTGAATCGGCGTAACTAGTCATTTGCATATTCTACGCCGACCGCAATGGAATCGCCACCTAGCGGCCGGCCTAGAATTGCAGCCTAAGATCCGACGGTGTAAGTCACTTACACCTGTCGGATCTTAGGGCTATCTATGCGTAACCTGATTCTATGAATCAGGCGCATAGATACAACCTTCGTATCTCAGAGATACGACGGCGTATCAGGATATACGCCGTCATATCTCTTTTGTGAATCTGGCCCTTTATTTTATTTATTTTTATTTATTTATTTTAGTTTAGTGTCCCTGCTGGAGGGTTTGCCCTTTCTGGTTTGTCCTGGTGACAGAATCCCACATTTTGAGTTGTCACCGGAATAGAAACATAGGGAAAAGTTAAAGTGTATCTAAAGCCGAAAACATTTTATTTATTTATTTATTTATTTATTTATTTATTGATTTTAGTTTAGTGTCCCTGATGGAGGGTTCGCCCTTTCTGTTTTGTCCTGGTGACAAAATCCCAAATTTTGAGTTGACACCGGAATAGAAACATAGGGAAAAGTTAAAGTGTATCTAAAGCCGAAAACTTTATTTATTTTTTAATTTATTTATTTATTTATTTTAGTTTAGTGTCCCTGCTGGAGGGTTCACCCTTTATGTTTTGTCCTGGTGACAGAATTACAAATTTTGAGTTGTCACCAGAATAGAAACATAGGGAAAAGTTAAAGTGTATCTAAAACCGAAAACTGTTTTATTTATTTATTTATTTTAGTTTAGTGTCCCTATATATTTGTCCTGGTGACAAGATCCCAAAGTTTGAAACATGTAGGGAAAAATTAAACATAGAAACATAGAGTAAATGTAAACAAAGAAAAATTTAAAGTTTATCTAAAGCAAACGGAATAGAAACATAGGGAAAAGTTAAAGTGTATCTAAAACCGAAAACCTATTTTTTTTTATGTATTTATTTATTGATTTTAGTTTAGTGTCCCTGCTGGAGGGTTCGCCCTTTCTGTTTTGTCCTGGTGACAAAATCCCAAATTTTGAGTTGTCACCAGAATAGAAACAGGGAAGGGTTAAAGTGTATATAAAACCGAAAACTTATTTTTTTTTAAATGTTTTATTTATTTATTGATTTTAGTTTAGTGTGCCTGTGGGAGGGTTCAACCTTTTGGTTTGTACTGATGACAAAATCCCAAATTTTGAGTTGTCACTGGAATAAAAACATAGGGAAAAGGTAAAGCTTATCTAAAGTCAAAAACATTTTTTTTTATTTTAGTTTAGTATCCAAATTGGGGGGTGCACCCTATATATTTGTCCTGGTGACAAGATCCCAAAGTTTGAAAAAACGATTTTTTTGTTTAATTTATTTATTAATTATAGTTTAGTGTCCCTTTGGTAGGGCTTTATTTATTCTTTTTTTTTTAGTTTAGTGTCCCTGTGGGAGGGTTCACCCTTTTTGTGTGTCCTGGTGAGAAAATCCCAAATTTTGAGTTGTCACTGGAATAAAAACATAGGGAAAAGTTAAAGCTTATCTAAAGTCAAAAACATTTTTTTTTATTTTAGTTTAGTATCCAAATTGGGGGTGCACCCTATATATTTGTCCTGGTGACAAGATCCCAAAGTTTGAAAAAACGATTTTTTTGTTTAATTTATTTATTAATTACAGTTTAGTGTCCCTTTGGTAGGGCTTTATTTATTCTTTTTTTTTTAGTTTAGTGTCCCTGTGGGAGGGTTCACCCTTTTTGTGTGTCCTGGTGAGAAAATCACAAATTTTGAGTTGTCATCAGAATAGAAACATAGGGAAAAGTTGAAGTTTATCTAAAACCGAAAACGTATTTTTAAAATATGTGTTCTTTTTTTTTTTTTTTTATTAATTTTAGTTTAGTGTCCCTTTGGGAGGGTTCACCCTTTCTGTTTGTCCTGGTGACAAAATCCCAAATTTTGAGTTGTCACCGGAAGAGAAACATAGGGAAAAGTTAAAGTGTATCTAAAGCTGAAAACTTTTATTTCCATCTTTATTTATTCATTTTTTTTAGTTTAGTGTCCCTGTGGGAGGGTTCACCCTTTTTGTGTGTCCTGGTGAGAAAATCACAAATTGAGTTGTCATCAGAATAGGAACATAGGGAAAAGTTTAAGTGTATCTAAAAACCGAAAACTTATTTTTAAAATGTATTTATTTATTGATTTTAGTTTAGTTTTTCTGCTGGAGGGCCTGGTGACAAAATCCCAAATTTTGAGTTGTCATCGGAATAGAAACATAGTGAAAAGTTAAAATGTATCTTAAACCGAGAACTTATTTAAAAATAAATAAATACAATTATTTATTTATTGATTTTAGTTTAGTGTCCCTGCTGGAGGGTTCACCCTTTCTGTTTGTCCTGGTGACAAAATCACAAATTTTGAGTTGTCCCCGGAATAGAAACACAGGGAAAAATTAAAGTGTATATCTAGAACTGAAAATATTTTTTTTTTAGTTTAGTGTCCCTCGCTGGAGGGCCTGGTGACAAAATCCCAAATTTTGAGTTGTCACTGGAAAATAAACATAGGGAAAAGTTAAAGTGTATCTAAAGTCAAAAAAAAACTTTTTTTTTTTAATCTTTGTTTATCTATTCATGTTTTTTTTCGGTACTGCGACAAAAAGGCGGACACTTCGGACACTTCGGACACTTTTCACACATTTTTGGGACCATTGGCATTTTTATAGCGATCAGTGCTATAAAAATGCATTGGGTTACTATAAAAATGCCACTGGCAGTGAAGGGGTTAACACTAGGGGGCGGGGAAGGGGTTAAGTATGTTCCCTGGGTGTGTTCTAACTGTAGGGGGGGTGGCCTCACTAGGGGAAATGACTGATCGCTGTTCATACATTGTATGACCAGACGATCAGCATTTCTCCCCCTGACAGGACCGGGAGCTGTGTGTTTACACACACATCTCCCGGTCCCCACTCTGTAACGAGTAATCGCGGGTGCCCGGCAGCAATCGTGCCGGGCACGCGTACGGGAGTCAGGGACGAGCGATGGGTGCGCACGCGCCCCTAGTGGCCACTTCGAGAGCCAACGTAGAGCTACAGGCTCTAGCGCAGGGGAGCCGACCTGCCGCCGTAGAACTGCGGCGTCTTAAGTGGTTAACCACTTCCCGCCCGGCCTATGGCCGATTTACGTCCGGGAAGTGGTTTTGAAATCCTGACTGGACATCCATGGACATCCTGCAGGATGGGGGCGCGTAGCCCGTCGATCGGTGATGCGGGGTGTCAGTCTGACACCCTGCATCTCCGATCTCGGTAAAGAGCCTTCGGCGGAGGCTCTTTACCACGTGATCAGCCGTGTCCAATCACGGCTGATCACGATGTAAACAGGAAAAGCCATTGATGGCTCTTCCTCACTCGCGTCTGACAGACACGAGTAAAGGAGAGCCGATCGGCGGCTCTCCTGACAGGGGGGGTTCGCGCTGATTGTTTATCAGCGCAGCCCCCCCTCGGATCGCCACACTGGACCACCAGGAAAGCCCACCCTGGACCACCAGGGAAGGGCAAAAAAAAAAGTCTGAAAAAAAGCATAAAAAAAAAGATGCCAATCAGTGCCCACAAATGGGCACTGACTGGCAACATGGTAATCAGTTCTGCCCCACAGTGTCCATCAGTGCCACCCCAGTGTCCATCAGTGCCACCCCACAGTGTCCATCAGTGCCACCCCACAGTGCCCATCCATGCCCAGTGCCCACCTATCAGTGCCCATCTGTGCCACCCATAAGTATCCATCAGTGCCACCCATAAGTGCCGCCCATGAGTGCCCATCTGTGCCGCCCATGAGTGTCCAGTACCACCCATGAGTGCCCATCAGTGCCACCTATGTGTGCCCATCAGTGCCACCTATGTGTGCCCATCAGTGCCGCCTATGTGTGCCCATCAGTGCCGCATACCAGCGCCGCCAATCAGTGTCACCTCATCTGTGCCCGTCAGTACTACCTCATCGATGTCCATCAGTGCCATCTCATCGGTGCCCATCAGTGCCCGCAATTGAAAGAGAAAACTTACTTATTTACAAAAAAATTAACAGAAAAAAATAAAAACTTAATTTCTTTCAAAATTTTCAGTCATTTTTTAGTTGTTGCGCAAAAAAAAAAAAAATCGCAGAGGTGATCAAATACCACCAAAAGAAATCTCTATTTGTGGGGAAAAAAGGACGCCAATTTTGCTTGGGTACAGTGTAGCATGACCGTGCAATTGCCATTCAAAGTGTGACAGCGCTGAAAGCTAAAAATTGGCTTGGGCTGGAAGGTGCATAAGTGCCTGGTACGGAAGTGGTTAAATACCACCAAAAGAACAAAATTATACAAATATAAATTTGGGTACAGTGCAGAATGATCGCGCAATTGTCATTCAAAGTGTGACGGCGCTGAAAGCTGGAAATTGGCCTGGACAGGAAGGGGGTAAAAGTGGTTTAGCTACTAAAAACGACCGGTCCACTTGACCCGCATTATCAAATCAACCGCTCGCGCCTCCGTAACCTCCAGTCCCCTCTTCTGCTTTTTTTGTCCAAAGTAGCAACAATCAAGAAAGTGCCGACATGGAAAAGGTTACACTTGAAAAGAAGCATTTCAAAGCAATAAGAACGTATCAAAGAGGGAACCTGATCCAGCAGATTTATGTTCCTAAAAGCGGCGGCCACAATTCCACTTTTGAAAAAAAAAAAAAAGATAAAACGTGGGCATTTTATTTTGTTTAACAGCAGCGATGTGTACGGAGAGCGTGGCACAGCGAGGTGCGGCATCGCGGCCCAGGAATAAAACAATCGGGAATGAAATTCACAAATGCAAAGAGATAAGCAGGAAGCCAAGGGCAATTTCTGGATACAGAATAACAAATGCAAGAGATCCATCATCGCTGAATGCTCCTGTTTGTCTTTTCTTTTTTTTTGCTGTTTACTCACTTTTTTTTTGCCTCCTTTCTTTTTTATTTTTTATGCTGGAAAGCTGCATTCCCGGGAACAAAAGAAATAATGACCATGTACCTCTAAACTTCACTCTCAGCCCTTCCTTTGTTGGGGAAGGATGAATTGCGTGACACGAAGCTCCGTCACAGGTGAGCTCAGAATTACACGGCGCGAGGAGCGAAGGTACAGGGTGAAGTGGTAACAAAGAGCCCAAGATAAACACAAATCCCTTTATGTAGTGAAAAAGGCTAAACAACAAAAATACATTTCTCTTGTTTAATGTAAAATAAGAGACACAGACTCAAGTAGTTTACTTAACCACTTAAGACCCGGACCTTAAGGGTCCTTTCACACGTGCGGACCGTTCATCCGTTTTTTTCATACGTCCGTTTACGGACTGCAATGCTTTCCAATGGGGTAGCGTACGTTAGCGGATGAGCATTCGCTAATGTCCGTTAATATCCGTCTCCGTTAAGCTCTGTTTTTTTGAACGGAAGAAAACACTATTTTTCTTCCGGCAAAAAAACGGAACGGACGAAAAACGGATTGTTAGCGGACGATCCGTTTAAGGCTGGGTTCACACTACGGTTTTCCCGTCCGTCAGCCGCATACGATTTATATGAAAAACCGTATGCGGCTGAAACGGACGGGAACGTATGGAACCGCACATATGTGCGTTTTCCATTGACATTAATGTTAAAGGAAAACGTATGCGTTTGCCATACTGTTTTAAAAACGACCGCAAAACCGTGGTTGAACACGGTTTTGCGTACGTTTAAACAACGTTTTGCCAGCAAATCGTACGCACCCGGATGCATCTGAGTGCATACGATTTGCAATGCATTGTCTATCTATACGTTTTCCCGTCCGTGCCCGTACGTTTTCAATACTGAAATCGTATGCGGCTGACGGACGGGAAAACCGTAGTGTGAACCCAGCCTTACATCCGATCCGCTAACATCCGTTTTTCATCAAAATATGTAATAAAAATAAAGTTCTAACAAAAAAGAAAAAACGGATGAAAAACGGATGAAAACGAATGAAAAAACGGATGAAAAACGGATGACAACTGATGAAAAACGGATGAAAAAACGGATGACAACTGATGAAAAACGGATGAAAAACGGATGACAACTGATGAAAAACGGATGTAAAACGGATCAACTGATGATAAAAAACGGATCTAAAAAACGGTCCGTACGTGTGAAAGGACCCTTAGGCAGGTAAAGGACCCGGCCAGTTTTTGCGATTCGGCACTGCGTCGCTTGTCTTAACTGACAATTGGGCGGTCGTGCGACGTGGCTCCCAAACAAAATTGGCGTCCTTTTTTTCCCACAAATAGAGCTTTCTTTTGGTGGTATTTGATCACCTCTGTGGTTTTTATTTTTTGTGCTATAAACAAAAATAGAGCGACAATTTTGAAAAAAAATCAATATTTTTTACTTTTTGCTATAATAAATATCCCCAAAAAATATATAAAAAAAAAAAAACGTTTTTTTTTTCCCTCAGTTTAGGCCGATACGTATTCTTCTACATATTTTTGGTAAAAAAAAATCGCAATAAGCGTTTATCGATTGGTTTGCGCAAAATTTATAGCGTTTACAAAATAGGGGATAGTTTTATTGCATTTTTATTAATTATTTTTTTTTACTACTAATGGCAGCGATTTTTTTCGTGACTGCGACATTATGGCGCGGACACTTCGGACACTTTTGACTAATTTTTGGGACAATTGTCATTTTCACAGCAAAAAATGCTATAAAAATGCATTGTTTACTGTGAAAATGACAATTGCAGTTTAGGAGTTAACCACTAGGGGGCGCTGAAGGGGTTAAGTGTGACCTCATATGTTTTTCCAACTGTAGGGGGGCGGGGCTGGACGTGTGACGTCACTGATCGTGTTTCCCTATATCAGGGAACACACGATCAATGAAGCTGCCACTGTGAAAAGCTCCCAGGGACCGATCGCGGGACTCCGGTGGCGATCGGGTCCGCGGTTCCCGCGGCCGCGGTCACGGAGCTTCGGACCGGGTCATGGGCGCGCGCCCGCGACCCACGGCTGGGCACTTAAAGAGGACTTACAGGTACGTGCTTGTGCCCAGCCGTGCCATTCTGCCGATGTATATCTGCAGGAGGCGGTCCTTAAGTGGTTAAAGGGGGTGTAAAGGTACAATAGTTTTCCCCTAAATATCTTCCTTTACCTTAGTGCAGTCCTCCTTCACTTACCTCATCCTTCCATTTTGCTTTTAAATGTCCTTATTTCTTCTGAGAAATCCTCACTTCCTGTTCTTCTGTCTGTAACTCCACACAGTAATGCGAGGCTTTCTCCCTGGTGTGGAGTGTCGTGCTCGCCCTCTCCCTTGGACTACAGGAGAGTCAGGACGCCCACTAACACACAGCTCCGTTCTCTATCTGCAACGTAGAGAGCATCCTGACTCTCCTGTAGTCCAAGGGAGGGGGCGAGCACGACACTCCACACCAGGGAGAAAGCCTAGCATTACTGCGTGGAGTTACAGACAGAAGAACAGGAAGTGAGGATTTCTCAGAAGAAATAAGGACAATTAAAAGCAAAATGGAAGGATGAGGTAAGTGAAGGAGGACTAAGGTAAAGGAAGCTATTTAGAAAAAAAAATTGTACCCTTACGACCCCCTTTAAAGAGGCATTAAAGTAGAACTAAAAGGCAAAACTTTTGTTTTTCCTTTTGGGTGGCGTAAGGACGCGTTATAATTATCAGTTTTAATTTTAATTTATTTTTTTAATTTGCTATCTATGTCCCATTGGGGAGATTTCCCTTCGCTTCCTGTCCCATAGGGAATTGGCCACTAGTAAGGGAGCCAAGCTTGACACCCCTTCACTACTAGAGTAACCATCACCTTTTCCATGTCACCCATTTCCTGGCTGGTTGGGTGCTTTAGCAAGTGACACAAATACAGTAGGCTTGAGCAATGGCAGCATAGCTTCTTCTGCTCGACCTCTGTACTGTATCTTCTCTGACTTCGGTATTCTAGTTGTAAGCTCCATTGGTTTGACACGCCGTGCATGCACCCCCTTAAAGAGGAAGTAACCCCCCCTCCCAAAAAACGGGGAAAAAAATAACCTGCAAGAGAAAGGCATAATGAGCTAGTATGCATAATAAATGCTTTATTTTCGTTTTCGTTGCTACAACAGTTTGATATAGATAGGAGATTCGACATGACGCTGACAATAGCGATCTGTGTCTATCGAACCTGCGGTCGAATGTGCCTAACCTTAACTCTATTAGTCCAAGATTGTTCTACATAAAGAGGAAAGATTCGACATAGAGAGACAGTGGGGTGGATTCAGGTACCTGTTACGGCGGCGTATCTCCAGATACGCCGCCGTAATTTCAAGTCGGCGTTTCGTTACGCCGATTCACAAAGGCAGTTACGCTGAAAAAATAGGCTTCCTCCACTGACGTAACTTGATTGCGGCGGCGTAGAATTGTGTGCAATATTACTTTGGCCGCTAGGGGCGCTTCCGTTGTTGTCGGCGTAGAATACGCACAAACGTACGTGCGCCCGGCGTTCGTTTTTTACGTCGTTTGCGTTAAGGCTTTTTCGGCGTAAGGCTGCTCCTGCTATTAGGAGGCGCAGCCAATGTTAAGTATGGACGTCGTTCCCGCTTCGAAATTTGAATTATTTACGTCGTTTGCGTAAGTCGTTCGCGAATAGGGCTGGACGTAATTTACGTTCACGACGTGCGCCGTCCGTAAAAAACGTCAATCACGTCAGGTCATCATACATTTACATAAAACACACCCCCCTTCCACATTTGAATTACGCGCGCTTACGCCGGCCCCATTTACGCTACGCCGCCGCAAATTACGGAGCAAGTGCTTGAATCTGTGATTGAAGGCTTATGGTGTCTGTTGAAAGTTCTAAGAAGATTCAACAATCAGCTAAACTCTACGACGCCGCGATCGTACATTTCCGGTCAAATGCTCGGCCCATAGGCTATAGAAGAATTTGAATGTTGGTTGACTAGTAAAAATAATTTATAAATATAATTATTACTAGTGTCATACAACATTAGAATTCTACTATAGCTTGTAGGCGGAACATTCGACCGGAAATGTACGATTGCGGCGTCGTACAGTTTAGCTGCTCTGTTGAATCTTCTTAGAACATCCGACAGACACCATAAACCTTCAATGACAGATTCAAACAAAGTGAAAGGTAGGGGGCGCTAGAATGTGATATTTAAATAATAAATTAATACATTTATAAAATTGTAGATGATAAACCAACATTAACCAACATTAACGTATTCTTCTACCTGTTTTTCGTAAAAAAAAAAATCGCAAGAAGCGTTTATTGATTAGTTTGCGCAAAAGTTATAACGTTTAGAAAATAGGGGTTATTTTTATGGCATTTTTATTAACCTGCCTGGCGGTATTCCCGAGTCTGACTCGGGGTTAGATTTTCCTGCTGCGAGCGGTAACCCCGAGTCAGACTCGGGCTTGCCTCGCTAGATCCACAGGCACTGTTTACTTACCTTGTCCCTGGATCCAGCGATGCCACCGCGCTGTGTGAGCGAGCGGGACCTCGCTCGATTCACACAGTGCCTCCGTGTGACGCCGATCTCCGTTCCCTGCGACGTTACGACGCACGGGGACGGAGAACGGCGCCAAATTCAAAAAAGTAAACAAACACCTTACATACAGTATACTGTAATCTTATAGATTACAGTACTGTATGTAAAAAAAACACACCCCCCTTGTCCCTAGTGGTCTGTCCTGTGTCATGCATGTCATTTTATATAATAAAAACGTTTCTTTCTCCCTGCAAACTGTAGATTGTCCATAGCAACCAAAAGTGTCCCTTTATGTCAAAAATAGTTTTAGATCAGCTAAAAAACAGCGATAATAAATTATAATCACTTGCAGAATTGTGCGATAGCGATTTGTGGGGAAATTCGTCATAAAAAAAAAAAATAATGACAGCAACAATTCTGCAACTGGGCAAATTTCAGTGATTTTGATTTGATTACATTATTGAATAATTTTTATTATAATTATATTATTATTTGTTATAATTATTTATAATTATTTATTATATTATAATTTATAATTTTGTTTTTAAAAAAATGTCATACCTGGGATGCCTATTAGAATCTTGTTTGGTCAGATTTAAGTGAGTTATTTCTAAAAATTACAGACCTACAATATAAAACGCCAAATTTCCTTGCAAATAATGGTACCGCTTTTAGCATGTTTTTTCTGACAGAATCATACCGCCAGGGAGGTTAATATTTTTTTTACTAGTAATGGCGGTGATCAGCGATTTTTTTTCCGGTACTGCGACATTATGGCGGACATTTCTGACCGATTTTTGGGACCATTGACATTTTTATAGCGATCAGTGCTATAAAAATGCATTGATTACTATAAAAATGCCACTGGCAGGGAAGGGGTTAACACTAGGGGGCGGGGAAGGGGTTAAGTATGTTCCCTGGGTGTGTTCTAACTGTAGGGGGGTGGCCTCACTAGGGAAAATGACCGATCGCTGTTCATACATTGTATGATCAGGCATTTCTCTACCCGACAGGACCGGGAGCTGTGTGTTCACACACACAGCTCCCGGTCCCCGCTCTGTAACGAGCAATCGCGGGTGCCGGGAACGCACACGGTGGTCGTGGGCGCGCACGCGCCCCTAGTGGCCTGCGCGAGAGTCAACGTTATATTACGTGCTCTCGCGCAGGGGAGCCAACCTGTCGCTGTAAAACGACGGCGGCAGGTCGGCAAGTGGATAATTAATTCAGATTTTCGGACGAATGCATTTTTAACAAAACAAAATAAATAAAAACGAATTTTGGGAGTAACTAAATACATTTTTTGGACGAAAATGAAATTCTGAAACAAAATATTTCAGTGTGCGCATGTCTACTGATCAGTGGCTACAGAAAAATGTTCCAACATGTCCTATTAACAGCAGTCAAAGATTCAAAGACTGGGGCCTCGTACACACGACAGAGTTTCTCGGCAGAATTCACAGAGAAACTCGGTCAGAGCCGGATTCTGCCGAGAAACTCTGTCGTCTGTACACTTTTGGCCCGATGGAGCCGCCGAGGAACTCGTCGAGAAAATAGAGAACATGTTCTCTATTTTCTCGTTGTTCTATGGGAGAAGGCGGCCCGCCGAGCTCCTCGGCGGCTTCATCCCTGAACTCGACGAGGAACTCGATGTGTTTGGCACGTCGAGTTCCTCTGTCGTGTGTACGAGGCCTCAAAGTCACTTTTACCCAAAGACCGTGACGTCATGAAATGTATCAAGGCAGATATTGATTGTCTCACTGTCCAACAGGGATGCAAATCGAAATGTGGCCAGTCCCTGCTGAACCTGCCAAATTTTGATCAGTGTATTGCCAGCTTTAGCCTCCTTGTTCCACAGTATTTGGGAGTCTGATGCCGCGTACACACCATCATTTTTCGGGTTGTAAAAAACAACGTTTTTCAGGCTCAAGAAAAAACGAAGTTTTTCTCTACTTGATCATTAAAACGGCCTTGCCTACACACGATCGTGGAAAAAAAATGCTCTAGCAAAGCGCGGTGACGTACAACACGTACGACGGCACTATAAAGGGGAAGTTCCATGCGGATGATGCCACCCTTTGGGCTGCTTTAGCTGATTCCTTGTTAGTAAAAGACAATTTGCGCTTTTCTGTCTGTTACAGTGTGATGAATGTCCATTACGAACGCTAGTTTTACCAGAACGAGCGCTCCCGTCTCATAACTTGCTTGCGCGTTTTTTTCACGTCGTTAAAGCCCACACACGACCAGTGGCCAGCGTAAATAGTCAGCTAAGATACGACGGCGCCGGCGGTCGTATCTTAGCAACATTTAAGCGTATCTCAATTTGAGAATACGCTTAAATATACGACGGCGCAGATTCGGAGTTACGACGGCGTATCTACTGATACGCCGGCGTAACTCTACCTGAATCTGGCTAGTAGAGTTCAGGTATCTTTGCCTTTTACACCATAGAGCAAATTTCTAAGTACAAATTCCTGCTTTTATACAAGACAACGTCCTTATAAATAGTAGACAGTAGATCGCTCTCTCTTACTGCCATCTGCTGGCCCTTGTATGCACACCTTCTTTTTTTTTTTTTGTCTTTTAATCATTTGCATAAGTCGATTTGTTCTGCCATAAACGTTTGACTTTGGGGAGGTTTTATAATTGCATTTGTTATTATCTCGTAAATTTGGGATTAATCAGATTGGTAACATTGAATATTTTGTGCAGGCACTGTATCTAAGGATGACAACATGACAAGAAAGATGCTGAAATAATTTGGGCGATATCGATCAACTAGTCAGATTAAATTGACGCGAATGAAACAGCTGTGGAGAAAAATGATCGGCTAAAAAAAAAAATAATTTCATCTGCATTTCTGACTGTGCAGGGAAGATTATGTGCCCCGGGAACCATTCAGGGAATAGGGTGGGATGGGTTGTGTTCTGTTTTAAAATGCCGCTTTACGCTTTGCCATGCTGTCTTTGACCCAGTCTGTCCAGACAGTATGGTCACCTGCTGACTTGGCACCATCCACAGGCAGATTAAAGCCTCGTACACACTATTTAGCTAAGCCGCCGCAACTTAGTGGAGCAAGTGCCGTATTCTCAAAGCACTTGCTCCGTAATTTGCGGCGGCATGGTGTAAATGGCCCGGCGTATCCCCGCGTAATTCAAAGGGGGCGGCTTGTATTTTAATTAAGCACGCCCCCGTGCTGAACGAACTGCGCAAGCCCAGTGCGCATGCTCCGTAGTACGCCGCAAATACATTGGTTTCGACGTGAACGTAATTAACGCACAGCCCTATTCGCGACGAGTTACGTAAACGACGGAAAAACCCAACGCTGTCCCGACAGCCATACTTAACATGGCATACGGCGGACCGACGTAAGGTTACCCTCATATAGCAGGGGTAACCTTACGCTTACGGAAACGACGTAAACTACGCCGAAGCGGCGCAAAAACGATCGGGAATCGGCGTATTGGCTCATTTTCATATGCGACGCTGAAATCGACGTAAAAGCCACCTAGCGGCCAGCGTAGTATTGCATTTAGGATCCGACGGTGTAAGTGACTTACACCAGTCGGATCCTAGCCTAATTCTGGCGTATCTTGTTTTGAGAATACAAAACAATGATACGCCGGCGGGATTTTCAAATTACGCCGGTGTATCTGTAGATACACCGGCGTAATTCTTTTGAGAATCTGGCCCATCCAGGCCATCCGATGAGAACAGTCTGAAGGACCGCTGTCATAGGTTAACCGATGAAGCTGACTGATGGTCCGTCGCGCCTACACACCGTCAGTTAAATAACCGATCGTGGCAGAACGCCGTGACGTAAAACACAACGACGTGCTGAAAAAAAAACGAAGTTCAATGCTTCCAAGCATGCGTCGACTTGATTCTGAGCATGCGTGGATTTTTAACCGATGGTTGTGCCTACTAACGATCGGTTTTGACCGATCATTTAGGAATCCATCGGTTAAATTTGAAAGCAAGTTGGCTTTTTTTTAACCTATGGATAAATAACCTATGGGGCCCACACACGATCGGTTTTGACCGATGAAAACGGTCCATCAGACCGCTGTCCTCTGGTTAACCGATCGTGTGTACGAGGCCTAACTCTTCATTAAAACATAAAGTAGTTGGGTCTAAGGTCCCCAACCATAGACCCAAGAAAAAGGGGGTGGGCCAGTGGGACTGTTGCGGTACTGGTGCAGATAAATAATATGGATACAATTGAGAATGAAACACATAATTTTTATTAAAGACAAAATCAAGAACAAAATGAGGAAATTAAAATGGTGAGGACCATACATAACACCAATAAAATAGTCCCAAGAAGGGAACATTTTTGTGGGTTGAAGGTCACAATATAGAGCTTGAGCTTGACTAGTTTCGCGGCAATGGCCGCTTCGTCAGAAGCATGTCTATAGAAGCCCCGCAAGGGAGGGAGGCGTAGATCACCAAAAGGGGGTCCCATGTGGCAGCCCGAGGGCAGACATAAAGGGAGGGATCTTGGGTATGTGAAAGTATATAGAAGGTGCCCCTGGGAATGGGGCCCAGCTGGGACATGTGCTGAAAGCACATGTTGGTATGGTGAACTGGTAAGTTCCAAAGTTGATGACCAAGTGTGAGGGCGGGGGGTGACGCCATGGTGATGAGGCCAGCCATTAGCACTGTGAATAGGGTAAATCCACAGCGATCCCAGATTGAGGCATCTTTATAATATTTATTCCATAACTACCCAGAGGCTATACTCTACTCTTCATTAAAACAAAGAAGTTGAATCCAACAAATTGTTTCTTCAGATAATTGCAGTACAGACAGCGGAGGCACATCCATTAGAGGCACAGGGGTGCTGCCCCCCCCCTAATACACGTGTCCAGCCCCTAAGGGTGCCAGACGCATGGATTTCAATGTTTTTTTTTTTAAGTGTAGCACCTGTGTACCTGTGTCAAATTTAATGGGGGATGAGAGAGTTACATTGCTCTCATCCATGTTGATCTGTTTAAATTGGGCTGCTGCCAGTCCTGGACTGGCCTGTGGGTTCACTCTGTGTTCCAAAAATACAGTTCCATCTTTGGATAGCAGGTGGCGCCAGAGGGGTTCAGGCGGAGGCGCCTTTCTCCAGCAGCCAATTTAGAGGAGTGTTTCCCCCACGGGGCATGCTCGGGGAGGGTATTTCTGGGGCAGGCGCCATCTTGTGGGGTCTTTGCGCGTTCCTGATTCTAGGTGTGGCACCCACCTTTAGGGTGTGCGCACATCACGGGCCCCGGCGATATGGCCTACCAGGCACTTCTCACAGCTCCTGCCTGATCCGACCATTGATCCTTCCCCGGCGTCTCTGATCCGGCTCTCTTCGATCCATCCGCTGGCTACCGAGTCCCTGCACCACCCGGATCCACCCCCGGCCCTCTGTACTAGGGGAAAGACCCGCTGCGGAACGGCGGAGATGACAGGACCTGACATCCAAGATGGCGCCGCCGCGGCCCTCGCACAGCGCACTCCACGGGCGGCTGAAAAACCCAAGGATGGCACCGCCAAGAAGGCACCAAAGGCACAGGGTAAGGAGCAGCCGAGGGACATGCTCTTCTTTGCCCAAAAGCTCAAGGGCCCTGCTTGTACTGGGGCGGGGGGGTCGGCAGATGGCGGAGGTGGAGGAGGCCGCACAGCACAGCTAGAGTGGGGACATGAGATGGAGGAAGCTCCCCATAGCTCCAGGGCAGAGGCAGACGCTAACGCTCCCCCCACCCAGATGACACACAGGATAATGTGGGGCAACCGACGTTGGCAGACATACTAAAGGCGGTGCAGGTGGGCAATGCTGACATGAAGAGGCAGTTTGGGGGCCTGAGAGAGGAGGTGTCCCTTCTGCGGCAGGACCTCCAAAAGGTCAGGGAGAGAGCTACCGCTGTGGAGAGCAGAGTGAGTGACCTGGAGGATAAGCTCCCACATATAGCAACGGAAGCCAGAGCAGCGCATCGTATGGCCCAAGACACGCTTAGCAGAGCTGAGGACACGGAAAATCGCTTACGCAGAAATAATGTTCGCATTGTTGATCTCCCTGAGAAGACGGAGGGCAGAGACCCCACCATGTTTGTGGAGAACTGGCTTATAGAAGTGTTCTGTAGGGAAGTTTTCTCGCCATTTTTCACCGTGGAGAGAGCTCATAGAGTGCCGGGCAGACCCCTCCCACAAGGGGCCCCCCCCGGTCGATGCTGGCCAAGCTTTTGCACTACCTCGACAGAGAGGCGGTTCTCCGCTGCGCGCGGGAACGAGGAAATGTTACCTTTAACGGGGTCAGAGTGTCGTTCTACCCGTACTTCTCGGCCGAGGTTCAGAGGAGCAGAGCAAGATTTGTTGAAGTGAAAAAACGCATGAGGGCCCTGCAGTTACCGTATGCCATGCTCTACCCGGCCAAGTTGCGAGTAACCGCAGAGGGCCATGCGCAATTCTTTGAGCCCCCCAGGGAGGCTATGGCCTGGCTGGACCACAATGAGCAGGCCCTACGCCATCGCAGGGCTGACGCTGGAGGAGACTGACCTTGTCATGATCCGTGACACACTGACTGTGCTTTGGTAATGGGATTAATAATTTCCTCACACTGATGAGCCGTTGCTCTGACTTTCAGGTTATCCTTTCTTCAGGTCCGGCTCTCCTTTTTGTACCAGTTGCCGGGGAAACACCTTTACTTTTATAAAGCGCTAGGAAACGAACTGTGACTTTATTCTAACGAATGAATAGGAATTCAGCTGAACTGTTGAGGAGAGTAGTGGGCTCACGTTTGAGCAGGGTTGTAGTGCCTGGACTTGCCCTGTTGGCAATATCGCTATGCCTGACCATGTTCGGGTTTCATCTGGGCGCTCCCGGAAACTGGGATGGCCTGCCTGGATGGGGCCTGCCTAAGCACCATTGCACTACTGTTGGTGGGCACCGTTGTGCCTGGTTGTATTTTGCAGTATTCACTGACCTGCAGTCCAAGGGATTATTGTTTTTCCTAATGTTTTTTTCTCTTTTATTTTTTCTATTTTGGCCACCTGATATTTTGCTGCCGCGAAAGATTACCCGCATCGCCCCTCATGCCCGATCACTATTTTTACTTCTGCAATGGAGGGTACCCCACTGATCTCCTGGAATGTTAGGGGCATGAACTCCCCCCTGAAACGTACAATGATATTTACATGTATGAAGAAGTTTTACCCTGCTATCTTATGTTTTCAGGAAACGCATTTGACACATGATACCACAAGCTGTTTGAAATACTCATGGGTGGGCAGGGCATACCACTCCACTCACACCTCCTTTTCCCAGGGTGTGAGTGTACTGGTACACAGCTCCCTGGATTACCAGGAATACGCTTCTAAGGTTGACCCAGAAGGGAGGTTTGTGTTTTTGCATTGTCGTATGGGAATTTTGAATTGTATTTTGGCGTGTGTTTACATTCCTCCCCATTTGACGCTCGGGTGTTGAGGCTTCTCCTAGAGTTTCTGGAAGGTAGGCCGGATCTCCCGATGCTGCTTGTGGGGGACTTTAATAGCTGGTTGGACCCGGGACTGGACAAACATCCGGCACCCGGGGCGAACCCTCATAGGGCTACCCCGTTGGCTAGGCTGTTACGGGAGGTGGGCTGGCTGGATGTGTGGAGACACCGGAACCCCACAGTTAGACAATTCTCATGTTTCACGAAGGCTCACGGGTCGTTATCTAGGATAGACCTGGCGGTGGGTAACTCTGCGATGCTCCCCTCGATTTCGGAAGTTGCGTACAGACCTAGGTGTATTTCTGATCACTCATACATGGTGATAACTATTGTGGTGTCTCATCCATCTACTCTTTCCAGAGCACCCTGGAAGTTTAATGCCTTTTGGCTTCAGTTATTTAGTGCCCCAGAAGAACTAGAGGGGAGCATCCGGAGGTTTTTTTCAGACCAGCCCGATCCAGAATATATCCTTACTGAATGGGAATCATTTAAAGTGTACCTTAGACGTCTGCTTAGTGGGGAGGTCAATAATGTTAAGAGGCGCTCGGAGGCTCTCAGGGAGGCTCTGGAACTGCAGGTCCACACACTGGAGACTAAGTATGTCCAGGACCCCACTGAGACGGCTAGAGGGGCGTGGCAGTCGGCTCAATCTGCGTATGAGCACCTGCTCGCCTCCACGGCTGAAAAAAAACGCTTTTTCACCAAGACAGCATTTTTCGAGGAGGGAGAGACGACGGGCCGCCTTCTGGCTAGGATAGCGAACTCTGAACAGAAGTCCCCGGCTATTGGGACATTGCGGACCGCAGCTGGGCGACTGGTTCAATCCCCTGACCTTATCATACAGACGCTAGCAGACTTTTATGAACAGCTGTATCGCCCGGCCTCGATGTATAGCGCTGAGGAGCTGTCCGACTACTTGGATGGAATAGCATTTCAGCGTCTCTCCCTTTCCCAAAGCTCAGAGCTCGACTCTCCGTTGATTCTAAAAGAACTGCAGGAGGCGGTTGCGGCCTTCCCCAACTGTAAAGCCCCGGGGGGGGATGGAATCCCCATGGAGATTTACAAACAATATTCTGAGCTCTTACTGCCTAGGCTACTGAGTGTGTTTAATGCTGCTAGGGAGGCCAGCGCCCTCCCATCATCCATGGCTAAGGCACACATTGTGCTAATCCTTAAACCGGGCAAGGACCCAGTGGACCCGGCCTCATACAGGCCGATTTCACTACTCCAGTCTGATATTAAACTCCTGGCAAAGGTACTGGCTCTCAGGTTAAATAAGGTAATTACCTCAGTCATACACCCGGATCAGGCGGGATTTATGCCCAACAAATCTACGGCCATAAACCTCAGAAGGCTGTTTCTTAATATGCAGTCCCGGGCAGATAATGTGGGGAGGAGAGCTCTGCTGTCACTCGACGCTATGAAGGCCTTTGATAGCGTGGAGTGGCCGTATCTCTGGGGGTTGCTGCGGCGATTCGGATTCGGAGAGGTGTTTATCTCCTGGGTGCAGCTGCTGTATCATCTCCCCCAGGCGGCTATCAGAGAGGCTGGTAGAGTGTCAGTGTCATTTGCTCTGGGCCGGGGTACGCGGCAGGGGTGTCCATTGTCCCCCCTGCTGTTTGCCCTAGCAATAGAGCCACTGGCGATTCAGATTAGAGGCCATGAGGGTATCACCGGCTTCTGTTATGGGGACAGACGGGAGAAGGTGATGCTATATGCAGACGACACGATGATCCTGCTGGGGGATACCGAGCAATCCCTGAGCACGACAATGGAAACGGTAGTAACATTTGGGGAGTTCTCGGGCCTAAAAATAAACTGGTCTAAGTCCTCTTTGATGCCCCTGGATGACGCCCAGCTGCAACATGGAGACAGTGTGGGTGGTATCCCTGTAGCTACTACCTTTAAGTACCTAGGAATACAGGTGACCCCGCGTATCGGGGAATATGGCCTGTTGAACATTTCCCTGCTGCTGGCTAGATTTCGCTCCCGTGCCAAGACGTGGAATGCTTTGTGTGTGTCGGTTGCGGGCAAAGTGAATCTGATTAAGATGATTCTCATGCCCCAACTGCTCTACATGCTGCACAATTCCCCGCTGGTAATTCCCCTAAAGACCTTCAGGATAATTAATACTATCTTTCGAGAATTGATCTGGAAGAACCGCCCGCCTAGGATAAAATTAGAGCATCTGCAGCGTCCCAAGGATGAGGGGGGTCTAGCCCTGCCGAATCCTTGGCTGTATTACCTGGCGTCGCAACTGCAGCACTTGATAGGTACCATGGTCCCAGAGGGGGGACGGTCGGACAGGGTCCCCAGCGCTGCTGAGCATATTATGCTCAGGACGGTGGGGGGAGAGTCAATCCCGACAGCGCTTGAGTCCTTGGCCTTTGAAAGATCCCATAAAAGCTTTCCCACATATAGCCTAATACAAAAGATATGGAACAAGACATTAGTACATTAATAACCAGTACATTATTAAAAAGTATTTACAAGGGGCCTCGGGGGTTACCGAGTTTAACCCTATCTGGGCAAATGACTCCTATCCCGAACTAGCCAAACTGCAACAAGGGGAAAGGTGGAAGAGGTATGGGATCCGCTATTTAACACAGATTTTGGGTAACGGTGGCTTATTGCCTTTTGAGACGCTGAGGGAGACATACCAGCTACCAGCGAGCATGTTCTTCTACTACATGCAGCTTAGACATGCATTTGTCGCCCAGTCCAGGGCCTCGGAGTGGCATGTGGACTCCCTTCCAATCCTCTCCCAGCTTAAGAGTGCAGAGACGTCTAAGGGGTTTATATCCCAGAGCTATAATATACTGCTTTGGAGGTACCTTAAGAAACACCCTCTGACAGTCAGGAGGAAGTGGGAAGTGGACGTAGGCCCCCTGGATGAGGAGCAATGGGAGGAGGCCCTGCAATTGGTTACCAGCTGTTCTCTGAATGTAACACAGCGCCTGACACAACTGTATACACTGCTAAGAGTATACGATACGCCCCACAGATTGCATCTTATGGGAGTGCGGCCCACACCGATATGTGCAAGATGTAAAAGGGATCACGGGGATTTGATACACATGCTTTGGCGCTGCCCCAAGTTGCACACCTACTGGGCGGGAGTGACAGACACACTAAACACAGTGTTCCAGGTTTCGGTCCCTTTAGACCCCAAGCAATGCCTCCTGAATCTTCTGGACGAGCTAGAGTGGGAACCCCACACTAGAGAGGCCATCACCAGGGCCCTATTCATGGCCAGGAAACTGATTATGCTGCATTGGATATCCGAGGAGCCCCCCACGGTTAGGGAGTGGATCACTGCACTTGGTAATACGTTAAGGATGGAAAAGGTTATATACCAGCATAGGGGTTGCTCCGGAAAATTTGAACGGTTGTGGGACTTGTGGTTGGGAACGCCGGGGCTAGCCCCGAACGACATGGTCATGGACAGACTCTTGGGCTAATGGGACAGGAGGGGGTGTGGGGGTGGGAAGCGGTCTATAGGTCCTTTCAGTATGTTGTTTTATATCTACATTTACCACTGCTTTGTATGTGGCCATGTATGGGCCTGCTATATTGGTTATGATTGCGGTACTTTGGACTGTATGTGTCAAATTTGTGATTAATAAACTTGTTCTTGGATTAAAAAAAAAAGCTGCAAAGGGGCCCCAGTGACTTACTGGGTCTCCACACTTCAAGAGGAAGATCCCAAGCAAGTTATGCTGTACGATGGGGAGTCGGTCTGAGGTGAACCCGGAGGCAGGTGATCCAAAAGGGCTTAGACGGTCCATCTGGGATCTGGGTGACCCGACACTGACAGGTTGTATGCTGCAAAATGTTAGTCGGTGACCCCAAATATAGGAAATCTACCTGAGGGAGATTCAGGCAAATTATTGATTGAGAGGATTCGCTCTACTATCCATGTTCCTGAGTACTGGGCCTGTGGCAGAGGTCCCACTAATTTCAATTCTATTAGAGCCAAGTCGGTGGCAGAGACTTGTTCCTTCTCAGCGGTTCCGAGTGACACCCTGGCTGCCAGGCCTGTGAGAGAGACCTGTCCAGGGGCACTATACCCACTCCGGCTGGAGTGGTGATGAAGCAAGAGTTATCATTGGAGGCAGGACTGCTTCTGTTATCCATAGCCTGAATCTGCAAAGTTCTCCTTTCACCAACCTTTCTCTTTCTACCTCAAGTTGACTGTTGGTCATGTTGGACCAGGAATAAAAGCATAGAAAATGTCACCCAGTTGTCTGGACAATCCGTCATTACTCTCATCGTCATCCCTAGACACATCATAGAGGTAACATAACACGCTGTCCCAATCTAACCAGCGGCTCCTGAGGGGGTAGCGCTACATAAGCACATGGTACGATCCTGGGGCTCTAATTGGCTTCCAAAAAGGGTAGGCTCGGGGCGCAGAGCACTTTGCCCTGAGCCCACCCAGAATTAATATTTGCTATTTTCTTCCTGCTTCTCCTCTCAGCCAATCAGGAAGCTTGTCCTGAAACCCGATTGGCTAGGGAGTCTTAGGACTCCTGGTCAATCGGGTCTCAGGACCCACTTCCTGCTTGGCCGGGAGGAGATGCAAAGACCCCGGCTCTTCCCTCGGCAAGCTGGAGCGAGGAGCAGCATCGGCCTCCTAAGTAGGGTAAAGGAGGGAAAACTTGTTAGGAGGAGAAAATAGTTTATCTGGGTGAACCCAGTCATCATATATCAATTTCTCCAACAAGGGATGAATTGGAAAGGTACATGCAGCCCCAAGGAGAAAACAGAGGACATGGCAGCCACGGCAGGGGGTAATTTGTATGTGGTACGCACCATCTCTGCATAATATTGCACCTGCATTTTAAGCGCCTGAGAGGTAGAAGGAGATTAGGAGAAGCTGCAAAACCTGACAGGGGCAAATGTTCATCCTGTGAGGCTGCTAACAGTCTGTCAGGGGGGGTGATGATCTGCAGGCATGTACAGAACCCTTAGCACCCTTTTACTTGCCTCTGACCCCGTCTTACTGGGAGACATAGTCCTTAAGCTACAAAGCAGAGGTACTAGTACAGGTGCAATCACTGCTGTGCTAAAAAGTCTTACAATATACATATATCAGCTCACTGCACAACCTGATGCTGAGTAGGTGTCTTAGGTTTGCCTGGTCCGATCCTCTGGGATGCTTACAGCTCACAGCTCTGTTCCACGCTGCTTAAAGAAGGCTCTGGCGCACTGGGCTTTTAAATACAAGCCTCTTGGCATCTGCACATGGAGAGCCGTACACGCGCCTAGGCACTAGCAACCACTCCCCCCTCTTTCCCCTGTCATCTGATAGCTTCAGAGCGCGCTCCCGACACGCGTGCACCACCCCCCATGGCGGCGGCAAGGGGGAGAGAACAGACTACTGGGGGCTTCTTGAGGAAAAGAAAGAAAGTTTACCGCTCAGAGGTCCCAGAGACCTGCAAAGTGGAGTCCAAACTCTTGGGTGCAGGCACTGCAATAGTATGCAAAAATGTATAAGAAAGAACCGGGACGGCCACACTCCAAAAATAAAAATGTGTTCCTTTTAATAAAAACTGGTCACAACATGGATGTCACAGCAAAAAATCAGGAAAAAGGGCTAATGCGTTTCACACTCTCATACAGTGCTTATTCATAGCTATGTGTATGTGGCAGAGCCTGCAGCGGAGGAGGTGAGTGGTTTTTCTAACAGACCGACTTCACTGAGCGTATACCTGGATGACATGTAAGAGTACACCAGGTATGTAACTTACTCCCTCTGGTGGCGGAAACCAGTTAAGACATGTCTACTCACAGAAGATAACATTTTAAAACAAAATTATCTTCACTTACTTTATCCCCGCCGCAGGAAAGCTGCTAAAAATAGCAGATCCAGCCTTCACCCATCACGGCGGGTAGCGTTGTGCCAACCTTCAGGTTTATGGGTTCCCTCTTACAGGATCCTCTTACCTGGACCTGTAGAAGACTCTGCCAGAACTTTTCATGCCACTGTTGTATTAGTACACCAAAGTCTGGATCCCAGAGCCCAGACCTCCAAAGAGAGACATTACAGGCAAACCTTGTTTCTTCTTTACATGAGGCCCGGGTACCATCCATCTTAGGCGTTTTAGTATTTAGGTATGGATCCGGTTGTATAGCTCCTAGGTCTCTGCAGAAAAACCATCAACAGAGCTTTCTTTTTAGCACGTGTTCAATGTGACCAACCACCATAGACGCTGGCGAAAAAACTGAGGTACTCTCCATATGGGAGGGGTTATATAGGGGAGGAACTTGCCTTATAATTAGCGTTGCCAGTGTCCAATCACCTATGGTGACTATCTAACCCACTAAGTAATTATCAATGGCTCTGTGTCCCGTGATGTATAAACAAGAAAAGTGGTTGTAAAGGATCATCATCCCGATCTAGAGAAATGCCTCTCTTTGATAGAGAACTGGATGACAAAGAGTTATCTTAAACTCAACGGATCGAAAACAGAACTTCTTCTGTTTCACGCTAATCGAAAGAATCAACCGGCAACAGCCTGCACTCCACCCATTCTGGGCAAAATCATCACCCCTAGCACCAAAGTCAAAAGTCTCGGGGTCATTTTTGACACCTACATGACAATGGATGCACAAATAGGGTCAGTAGTCAGTGGATCACACCATCTGCTGCGACTACTACGCAGACTTATTCCATTTATTGCCAAAGAGGACATAGCAGTCGTGGTGGGAACAATTGTTAACTCCAGACTCGACTATGCAAATGCCCTGTACCTCGGACTCCCAAAGTACCAAATCACTCGCCTGCAGGTCGTTCAGAATACTGCCGCGCGACTTGTGACTGGGAAAAAAACATGGGAATCAATTTCGCCCTCACTGAGAAGCCTTCACTGTCTGCCAGTGAAAGATAGAATCACTTTCAAAGCACTTTGTCTGACGCACAAATGTATTTTGGGAAATGCCCCCAGGTATTTGTGCGAAAAACTAAAGGCTTACAACCCAAATCGCGTTTCTGCGATCCTCAAACCAAAATTTACTCCAAATCCCCAAAATCAGATACAAGTCCAAAGGAGAAAGAAGATTTGCTGTCTAGGGCCCTCGACTTTGGAACACTTTACCAACCTCCATTCGGTTGGAGGAGAACCACTGGGCCTTTAGGAGAAAGATCAAAACCCATCTCTTTTGAGGTCAAAGGAGTAATGGTCAACAAGCGCCCCGAGGCGATTCAGTTTGCATGTGCAGCGCTATATAAGTTTTTCACTCACTCACTCACTTTAAATTGCGTTTCACACCAAGTTTCACAGATCGTCAGTAAACGGACCATCTGATATCCGGCTAAAATTAGGTCCGGTACAGTCTCAGTGCTGAGAACAGATATCCAGGGTTTGAAGGGTGCTAGACGATATTTAGAGGCTTGATGTATGGGAGTCTTAATTCGAGCTGGGTTTTGGTGCTGCGGATTTATGGATTAAAAAGCGGAGAGCCATCGAAACTACGTTGCGAATTCTGACAGAATTGATTAATATTAGTGTCGTAGCAGCAGGGGTCTAAAGGGTCTTCAAAGGCGGGAGATGGTAGTAACAGTTTGGACAATAATGGTTTGGCCCATCACAGGTATGGGTGTACCTTCCATATTTAAGATAAGGCAGTAAGGTACCAATGGTTGCGTGGCAGTATCCTGGATAAATTAAGTTAAAAGCGTCCTCGAGTCGGTGCAGTTGCGGCTGAGGGCTTTGAAGTGGAATTGGGGTGGATACAGCCGGGTTGGCAAAATAAATGTGCCTTCAAAGACCCTAGATCAGAAAATAGGTCAGTCTTTATCAGGATTGTTGTTATAAAATTTGATAAAAAATAGAGATTTTAAAAGTTTGTAATTTTTGGATTGGTTGTTTAATAAATGGCTGCTATGTTTTTTCAACCAAAAAAAAATTAAATCTGTGTCCAATGGAAAAAAAAGGGGGGACTTAGTTGGGTGGTGGTAAGATATCAGGCCATAGCAGCCGCAATACAAAGCAATACCTTAGTCAAGTCTATGCAAGTAAAATTTGAAGCGCGGAAAGGAATGAGCATTCATGAAGAAGTCTGAAATTTAATTAGCTGAATTCTCTTATCACCAGCTTCTCATAAGGTTTAGGGAAATAATGCAATAACAGTTCTCCGCATGAATATTACATGTCCCGACTTTTATTATCTGAAAGAAGAAGTCCCCCCTTTTTTTCCCAGAAGCATTGGATTTGCCCCAGGCTGGCTCTCTTCTACATTATACCAATGTTTTTTTGTCTTCTTGTGCTACCTAGATTTTTTATTTCCTGGAGTCCAACGTAATAAAATATTATTCAAATCTTTTTGAAGCTCGGCAATCTTCATAATCATGTTACAGATTTGGAAATTCATACCAAAAAAAAAAAAGGAAAAACAGAACGGAGGGTAAAATAATTAAAGCAAAAAAAAAAATGTAAGGGATGATTTTAGTTTAATCCCCGGTCAGGTGTATTCTTTTGCTGTGAGTGTCCCTAACATTTATAAAATATTTGCCTAGCAGTTCGCCCAGTGAAAGTGCATGTACTCAGTCTGTATGAAGGGGGCAAAAAAAATAAAATGGTATTAGGCTGGGCACATTTTGTGTATTGCTTTAAATTGCAAAATACTGCATGGCCATTAGATGGAGCTAAGTAACCCTATAAAATTCATATGATAGGTACTGACATCTAGGGGCCAAATGCAATACTTTCAATTTTAAATCAATGAAAAATGTTCCATCGGCACAGGAAATAGCTTAAAAACATTTGCTTGTTTCTTACAGACTATAAATGCCCTTTTTTAGACAGATGTATAATGTGTATGATGAAAAAATACCTAAGGCCTCGTACACACGACGGGACCGTTTTCATCGGACATGTCCGCTGGTGGATTTTGGTCTGATGGCTGTACACACCATCAGACCAAATTTCCCGCGGACAGCGAAGGCGGTGACGTGGCCGCGCCGTCGCCGCGACGATGACTCGGCGACGTGCGCGACCCTGGAAGGTCAATGCTTCGACGCATGCGAGGGCTTTCGGCCGAGCGGACATGTCCGGTGAGTCGTACAGACGACCGAACATGTCCGACGAACAGGCTTCCAGCGGACATGTTTCTTAGCATGCTATGAAACATTTGTCCGCTGGAAACATGTCTGATCCGCCGGAAAATTGTCCGGTCGGCCGTACAGACGACCGAACATGTCCGCGGAAACTGGTCCGACGGACCAGTTTCAGCAGACATGTTCGGTCGTGTGTACGAGGCCTAAGAAGTCAATGCAAAAGTCAAGTTTGGCCCTTGTGCCACTTTATTGCTCATTAAATGTGATAGACAGTCTCACAAGGCTAGGCAAGGCATTGCTCAGCATTCGAGCAACACATTACCATGACTTACTTACTGTCAGCAGCCCATACCAAGCAGGTTGAACAAAATAAACTAACTTAATTTCCCCATTCACATATTTAATGTGGAATCGGAAATCCTCCTCCTGAACTATTGTATTCTGACAGCAGGGAGACTTCACCCTTTCCTAAATGAATCAAAATTTGGCCTGTCAAATAGTCAAATTTCATGTATGTCCAATGTCCAGCTTAGGAAGAGGCCACCTCCTACCTGTCTGCTGTGACACCTATGACTCCAGTGTATCCAATGGACCCCCAGTGTCTCCAATGACCCCAGAGCTCCTGTGTCTCCAGGGACCTCCAGTGCTCCATGTGTCTTTAGTGATCTCAGCTCTCTTGTGTCTTCAGCGACCTTAGTGCTCCTCCAGTGACCCCATCTTTCCTGTGTCTCCAGTGGCCCCCAGTGATCTCAGCTCTCTTGTGTCTTCAGCTACCCTAGTGCTCCTCCAGTGACCCCATCTTTCCTGTGTCTTCAGTGACCCCCAGTGTCTCCAGTGATCTCAGCTCTCTTGTGTCTTCAGCTACCCTAGTGCTCCTCCAGTGACCCCAGCTTTCCTGTGTCTCCAGTGACCCCCAGTGTCTCCAGTGATCCCAGCTCTCTTGTGTCTTCAGCTACCCTAGTGCTCCTCCAGTGACCCCATCTTTCCTGTGTCTCCAGTGATCTCAGCTCTCTTGTGTCTTCAGCTACCCTAGTGCTCCTCCAGTGACCCCAGCTTTCCTGTGTCTCTTATGACCCCCAGTGACTTCAGTGTCTCCAGTGATCCCAGCACTCTGGTGTCTCTAGTGACCCTGGTACTCATGTGCTTCCACTGACCCTCAGTGTCTCCACAGATTCCCAGCACTCTGATGTCTCTAGTGCACTCCAGTGTCTCTAGTGATTCTGATGACACCTGTGTGCTTTTGTTTCTCCAGTTACTCCTGGGTTAGCACAGCCTCCATTGCTATGCACGTCCTGTGTCATCCCTTGATCCCCAGTATCTCCAATGACTCTAGTACTCCTATGTATCCAGTGGCCCCCACTGTCTCCAGTGATCCTAACAATGCTGTGTCTCCATTGACCCCTGCACTCTTGTGTCTCCAGTGATCCCAGCACTGCTGTGTCTCCATTGTCCCCAGCACTCTATTGTCTTCAGTGACCACAGCTCTCCTGTGCCTCCAATTCCCCTTAGTGTCTCCAAAGATTCCCAGCTCTCTGATGTCTCTAGTGACTCTGATGACTCCTGTATGTTTTTGTTTCTCCAGTTACTACAGTCTTCATTGCTATGTGCATCCTCTGCCATCTCTTGCACTGCTGTGTCTCCATTGATCCCAGCACTCTATTGTCTCCAGTGACCCCAACTCTCCTGTGTCTCCAGTGCCCTCAGTGTCTCCAGTTATCCCAGCATTCTTGAGTCTCTGGTGACCCTAGTACCCCTGTGTCTCCAGTGACCCCAGCTCTCCTGTGTCTCCAGTGCCCTTAGTGTCTCCAAAGATTCCGAGACCTCTGATGTCTCTAATGCACTCCAGTGTCTCTAGTGACACTGATGACACCTATGTGCTTTTGTGTCTCCAGTGCTCCCAGTGTCAGAGATCTCAGCACTCGTGTGTCTCCAGTGACCCTAATGCTCTTGTATCTCCAGTGACCACATCTCTGCTGTGTCTTCAGTGGTCCTCAGTTTCTCCAGTGATCCCAGCACTGCTGTGTCTCCGGGTTCCCCAGCTCTCCTGTGTCTATGGTGACCCCAGCATTCCAATGTCTCCAGTGACTCTTCTGCATCTCTAGTGACCCCCAGTGCTCCCAGTGTCACCACTCGCCACTCGCCAGTGATCTCAGCACTCTTGTGTCTTCAGTGACCCTATTGCTCCTGTGTGTCCAGTGACCCCCAGTGTCTCCAGTGATCCTAGCACTCCTGTGTCTCCAATGTTCTTGTATCCCCAATGACCCCAGTTCTCCTGTGCCCAGTGACCCAGGCACTCCTGTGTCTCCATTGACCCTGTGCGTCCACTAATCTCAGAGTGACCCACAGGGTCTCCAAAGATTCCCAGCACTCTGAGGTCTTTAGTGCACTCCAATGTCTCTAGTGACTGTTGACACCTGTGTGCTTTTGTTTTTCCAGTTACTCCAGTGTCCATTGCTACATTCATCTTGTGTAATCCCTTAACACCCAGTACTCCTATGTCTCTAATGACCCCAGTGCTCCTGTGTCTCCAGTGAGCACAGTGATTCCAGCACTGCCATGTTTGCAGCGACCACAGTGCTCCTGTGTCTCAAGGGACCCCAGCTCTTCTTGGTCTCCAGTGACTGGAGACCAAGGAGTGACCCCCATTTTCTCTAGTAATCCCAGCAATCTTGTGTCTCCAGTGGCCCTAGTGCCCATGTGTCTCCAGTGATCCCAGCACTCCTGTGTCTCCAGTAATCCCAGCACTCCTGTGTCTCCAGTGATCCCAAATATTTCCAGTGATCCCAGCACTCCTGTGTCTCCAGTGATCCCAGCACTCCTGTGTCTCCAGTGACCCCAGCACTCCTGTGTCTTCAGTGATCCCAGCACTCCTGTGTCTCCAGTAATTCTAACACTTCTGTGTCTCCAGTAATCCCAGCACTCCTGTGTCTCCAGTAATCCAAGCACTCCTGTGTCTCCAGTAATCCCAGCACTCCTGTGTCTCCTGTGATCCCAGCACTCCTGTGTCTCCAGTGATCCCAGCACTCCTGTGTCTCCAGTGATCCCAGCACTCCTGTGTCTCCAGTGATCCCAGCACTCCTGTGTCTCCAGTGATCCCAGCACTCCTGTGTCTCCAATGATCCCAGCACTCCTGTGTCTCCAGTGATCCCAGCACTCTGTGTCTCCAGTGATCCCAAATATTTCTAGAGATCCCAGCACTCCTGTGTCTCCAGTGATCCCAAATATTTCCAGTGATCCCAGCACTCCTGTGTCTCCAGTGATCCCAGCACTCCTGTGTCTCCAGTGATCCCAGCACTCTGTGTCTCCAGTGATCCCAAATATTTCTAGAGATCCCAGCACTCCTGTGTCTCCAGTGATCCCAAATATTTCCAGTGATCCCAGCACTCCTGTGTCTCCAGTGATCCCAGCACTCCTGTGTCTCCAGTGACCCCAGCACTCCTGCGTCTTCAGTGATCCCAGCACTCCTGTGTCTCCAGTAATTCTAACACTTCTGTGTCTCCAGTAATCCCAGCACTCCTGTGTCTCCAGTAATCCAAGCACTCCTGTGTCTCCAGTAATCCCAGCACTCCTGTGTCTCCTGTGATCCCAGCACTCCTGTGTCTCCAGTGATCCCAGCACTCCTGTGTCTCCAGTGATCCCAGCACTCCTGTGTCTCCAGTGATCCCAGCACTCCTGTGTCTCCAGTGATCCCAGCACTCCTGTGTCTCCAGTGATCCCAGCACTCTGTGTCTCCAGTGATCCCAAATATTTCTAGAGATCCCATCACTCCTGTGTCTCCAGTGATCCCAGCACTCCTGTGTCTCCAGTGATCCCAGCACTCCTGTGTCTCCAGTGATCCCAGCACTCTTGTGTCTCCAGTGATCCCAAATGTCTTCAGTTATCCCAACACTCTAATGTCTCGAGTGATCTCAAATGTCTCCAGTGATCCAAGCACTCTTGTGTCTCCAGTGATCCAAGCACTCTTGTGTCTCCAGTGATCCAAGCACTCTTGTGTCTCCAGTCATCCCAGCACTCTTGTGTCTCCAGTGATCCCAGCACTCCTGTGTCTCCAGTGATCCCAGCACTCCTGTGTCTCCAGTGATCCCAGCACTCCTGTGTCTCCAGTGATCCCAGCACTCTTGTGTCGCCAGTGATCCCAGCACTCCTGTGTCTCCAGTCATCCCAGCACTCTTGTGTCTCCAGTGATCCCAGCACTCCTGTGTCTCCAGTGATCCCAGCACTCCTGTGTCTCTAGTGATCCCAAATGTCTCCAGTGATCTCAGCACTCCTGTGTCTCTAGTGATCTCAATTGTGTCTAGTGGTCCCAGCACTCCTGTGTCCCCAGTGATCCCAGAACTCTTGTGTCTCGAGTGATCCCAAATGTCTCCAGTGATCCCAGCACACTTGTGTCTCCAGTGATCCCAAATGTCTTCAGTTATCCCAACACTCTAATGTCTCCAGTGATCTCAAATGTCTCCAGTGATCCAAGCACTCTTGTGTCTCCAGTGATCCCAGCACTCCTGTGTCTCCAGTGATCCCAGCACTCCTGTGTCTCCAGTAATCCCAGCACTCTTGTGTCTCCAATAATCCCAGCACTGCTGTGTCTCCACTAATCATAACACTTCTATGTCTCCAGTGATCCCAACAATTCTGTGTCCCCGGTGATCCCAGCACTCCTGTGTATCCTGTGACCCCAAATGTCTCCAGTAATCCAAGCACTCTTGTGTCTCCAGTAATCCCAGCACTCTTGTGTGTCTAGTAATCCCAGCATGCCTGTATCTCCATTTATCCCAAATGTCTCCAGTGATCCCAGAGATCCTGTGTCTCCAGTGATCCCAGCACTCTTGTGTCTCTAGTGATCCCAAATGTCTCCAGTGATCCCATGTCTCCAGTACACTCCAGTGTCTCAAGTGTCTCTGATGACACCTGTGTGCTTTTCTGTCTCCATTGAACCCCTGTCTTCTACCAGCATGCTCCTTGCACTGCAGCATACCTAACTGTCTATTTGTGCTGCTTCTTCCGCCCCCAGCCTGCGCTCTGTTGTACTACAAGTTATACCCAATTAAATTCAGATACTCACCCTGCTTGTTTTTAATAAAAATACATTTCATGGTGTATTCATGAGCTACAGTACATCAATGTGTGTCCTTTCTATCTGCCTGGGGTTCGGCTTTACATTCACCAGGATTGGGAAAGGGTTTGATTTAAGGGGAACCGGACAGCCAATCTATGTGCTGAGAAGGTCAATCGATTTTATTTATATTTGGTTATCCAAAACTCTGCTCTATCTGGGTCACATCTTGATTTGGGAAGATGTACTTGTTTTTCTCCACTGCAGCCTCTTCAGATAGAATGTCATTTACAATAAGAGAAGGACTGGCACAGGCGTAATGGGCAGTGATATGTGCCGCGGTTCTTGCGGCATTGGCTCGGCACTGACTCCCACCGACCTGAAATCAGCACACTGCCTCTCATTACATGCCTTGCGTCCCTGTGATCAGCGTCTGCAGTGTGCAGACAAAGGCAGTCACACTCAAAGGTGACAATCACCGAGCACAAGGTCGCTCTTCAGAGGAACTTCTATATCTTCCCGTCTTCTTCTTCTCTCTTATGAAATGCTAAGAACTAAACCTGTGCGCAGAGGCCTGACAGTGCAAAGAGGTGATTTAGAAATGTTAAATCCCCCAAATGTCGCTGCTGGTAATCTATAGATCCTTCTTTTGTTCTTAACCATTTCAAGACCGCCCATGACATCTGCATATCGGATCTCCCATCCTGGGCGGGCGTCATATGACGTCCTCAGCATCCTGTCGGCATAGGGGGCGCGCCAGTGACATTTATACAGCAACCAGTGGCTATTTATAGCACTGATCGCTGTATAAATGTCACTGGTGTCAAAAGTGTCCGATCTGTCCGCCACAATCCTGATAAAAATCGCAGGTCACCGTCATTACTAGTAAAAAATAATAATAATAATAATAATAAAAATGCCATAAATCAATAACCTATACAGGCCTTGCATTTGTTTTTTCGTCAACACCCCCCCCCCCCCCGGTTCCCTGCTCCAGGGGGGCCCTGCCTAAAGCTGTGTAAGGGGCACCAAAATTTGTGATGGCTGCCCTGACTGTATATACACGTGATCTGGCGCACAGGTGGCAGTGAAACTGCTATCGGGTGGACCTGAAGTGGTTAATGGATATGTCCAAATAAAGTATTTTAAATTTGTATCCATTGGCCCAGATTCACAAAGCACTTACTCCGACGTATCTCGAGATACGCCGCGTAAGTGTAAATATGCGCCGTCGTATCTGATATGCCTGAAAATAGGCTTCCTACGACCGACGTAACTTGCCTACGCCGTCGTATCGTGGGCGCATATTTACGCCGGGCGCATTTGCCGCTCCCATAGATTTTCTATGCACATATACAAATGAGGGAGATACGCCGATTCACAAACGTAGTTGCGCCTGGCGCATTATATACACGGTTTGCGCAAGTCGTACGTCCGGCGTAAAGTTATTCCCCATATAGGAGGCGCAACTCATGCTAAAGTATGGACCAGGGAACACAAGCCGTCATATCTTTTGTCGTTTACGTTGTACATGAATATGACTAGGCATAGGTTATGTTCACGTCGTAGGCAGTGATTCGACGTATCTTAGGCAGTTGTCTCGACGTGATTCTGAGCATGCGCACTGGGATGCGGCCATGGGACGGCGCATGCGTCGTTCGTTTTAAGTACTTCTATGACGCTTGTCCCCTGAAATGTCATTGATGACGAAACTCATAGAGTGGAGTTACGGCACGTGATGCCACCATTAAGGTAGCTAAACAGGATTTGATTTGCATTCAAAAAGTGACTGGCACCCATTCTTCTTCTTTCATCACATCCAACGGCATGGAGGTAACCCACTCTACAAGGAAGGATGCCAGCTCTCGCTAACCCTTGAGGTCATCATAAGGCCTTTGGGGCCCCGGTACCTTGCTACACATGGAAGAAATGGGGAGGGTCTGACTAGGACTAAAGCAGCTAGAACTAAACAGGAGGGGAGGACAGAGGAATATAACACAATCATATAGTAAACAAGTTGCAGTGGCCATACACCGCCATTAGATGTCAGCATACTACAGAAGAATACATGAAATTAGGGCAGAACAGGGCTGTTGGCCCTAAGTAGAAGTACTACCCCATTCAGACATTATTGAATATACAGCCAGCAGACAGTAACACATAATGGGTGCATAGACCTTCCAACAGAAGGAAGTCTTCCAGCATCAACTTCCTCTGCATCCATGTCACCAAACTCCACAATGTAAGCTGATGCTGGAGGACCCACATTTATTGATGCTCACCATTTACTATGGCACCATGGTTGACTTTTGTTAGCCCACAGAACCAATCTCTACTATGAAAAGACTATCTGGCTGTGTTTTCCCCAAAGGTCAAAGGTTCTTAGTACTCCCCTCCCTGAAGCTCTATGCTTTTCGCCCCAATTTGCCTCTCCAAACACCAACTGCTGATAAAAACCTCCAGTCACGTAGAGAGTGCTTTGTTGTTGATCTGTCAGATATGACTGGTAAAAAAATTACTCCCTGAAAAAAAAAGAAAGAGAAAATCTCTCAACAGTCATCTCAGAACTTCACCTTTCAGAACGATATACTATTAAAATGCAATTTAGTACTCTGTGCTTTTACTGCAATTTGATATGTCTATTGAAAGTTAGAAGAGCAGAGAAAATAAAATGCGTACATAGTGGAATAAAGAACGTATAATGCCAAAGCCACGCCACTAGAAAATAAAACAGCATATTTATATAAATATATTTTATTGGCATTTACTGTATATAGCGCAGGCAATTTATACAGTGCTTTTACATACTGTGCATTCACATCAGTCGCTGCCCTTAACCTCTTGACCACTGGGTGCTTAAACCCCCTTCCTGACCAGACCAATTTTCAGCTTTCGGTGCTCTCATAATTTGAATGACAATTAATCAGTCATACAACATTAAACCCATTTGAAATGTTTGTCCTTTTTTTCACACAAATAGAGCTTTCTTTTGGTGGTATTTAATCACCTCTGGGTTTTTTATTTTTTGCGCTATAAAAGAAAAACGACAGAAAATTCTGTAAAAAAAAAAAAAATCTAGTTTCTGTCATATTAGCAGGTTATTTCTCACACACAGCATATGCATACCACAAATTACACCCCAAAACACATTCTGCTATTCCTCCCGAGTATGGCGATACCCCATGTGTGAGACTTTTACACAGTGTGGCCACATACAGAGGCCCGACATGCAGGGAACACCATCAGGCGTTCTGGAGCACCCAGGCCAATTCTGACATTTCTTTTTTTTCTCAAACAAAGGTTTTTATTGAGCATATGTAAAAAAAGAAAATGGTTTACAATTTCCAGAGCATTGTCACATTTAAATTCCCATGGGAGAGTACATTTATAGCAAAACAGTGCACTTCAATCACATCCCCGCAACATAGTAGGTTTCCCTGCAATCACCCGCCTCCCTCCCCCCTCCAGGGCTTGCACAAGTGTTCCCAATCCGGCTGGGCGCAAACCTAAAATATCCTGTCGTACACTAGATCTATCGGTGCAAGCCCCGGAACATCAAGCCACTGGGCCCATAACTTCTCATATTTGCCGCTTGTCCCCCATCTCTGATACACCACCTTTTCCAACCTCAGAGTGACCCCCATTTGTTTAATCCATTCCTGCACTGTAGGTGGTTCAGTGTCCTTCCAATGTCTCAGTATCACCAGGCGAGCCTGGAACAGGGCCCTGCCTATAGCCTGTCTGGGAACTTCCTCCAGCAGGAGACCCTCAGTGATCCCCAGGAGACACGCCTTGGGCTCCAAGGGAACCTGGGTCTGAAAGGCCCTGTTAATCGTGTCAACCACCCCCGTCCAATATAGATGGAGCTTCGGGCACCGCCACAGAAGGTGGATGAGATCTCCGTGATCCCTGCAGCACCTGGTGCAGCAGGGGTCTACCACCAGTCCCATCCGTGCCAGCCTGGCCGGCGTGTAATGAACCCGTAAGAGGATGTAAAGTTGCGAGAGTCTTTGTGCCACATTCAGGGAGCATGCGGGAATCGCCTGCAAGGCCTCTTCCCACTGCTCATCCTCGAACGCTCCTACATCCTGTTCCCACCGCGCCACCGCCCTGAGAGGGGCACCCGGCAGGAAGAGGTTTAACAGCATAGCATAACAACTGGATATGAACCCTTTGTAGGTGGACACTTCGAACAAGTAGTCAAAGAGCGGCGCCGCATCCATGGACCATATATCATCCTCCCTCTGAGCATCAAATGCATGTTTGAGTTGAAGGTAGTAAAAGTGCATGGACGCTGGAAGTTGAAAGTCAGCCCTGAGCTCAGCAAAGGACCTCAACCGGCCCGCTTTAACCACTTAAGCCCCGGACCAATATGCAGCCTAAAGACCCAACGTATTTTTACAGTTCGGGACTGCGTCGCTTTAACAGACAATTGCGCGGTCGTGCGACGTGGCTCCCAAACAAAATTGACGTCCTTTTTTCCCCACAAATAGAGCTTTCTTTTGGTGGTATTTGATCACCTCGGCGGTTTTTATTTTTTGCGCTATAAACAAAAATAGAGCGACAATTTTGAAAAAAAAGCAATATTTTTTACTTTTTGCTGTAATAAATATCCCCCAAAAACATATATAAAAATATTTTTTTTCCTCAGTTTAGGCCGATACGTATTCTTCTACCTATTTTTAGTAAAAAAAATCGCAATAAGCGTTTATCGATTGGTTTGCGCAAAATTTATAGTGTTTACAAAATAGGGGATAGTTTTATTGCATTTTTATTATTTTATTTTTTTTTACTACTAATGGCGGCGATCAGCAATTTTTTTCGTGACTGCGACATTATGGCGGACACTTCGGACAATTTTGACACATTTTTGGGACCATTGTCATTTTCACAGCAAAAAATGCATTTAAATTGCATTCTTTATTGTGAAAATGACAGTTGCAGTTTGGGAGTTAACCACAGGTGGCGCTGTAGGAGTTAGGGTGCACCTAGTATGTGTTTACAACTGTTTGAGGGTGTGGCTGTAGGAATGACGTCATCGATCGTGTCTTCCCTATAAAGGGAATGACGCGATCGATGCGCCGCCATAGTGAAGGACGGGGAAGCCGTGTTTACACACGGCTCTCCCCGTTCTTCAGCTCCGGGGAGCGATCGCGACGGAGCGGCTATAAACAAATAGCCGCGCCGTGGTCCCGGATCGCTCCCCGAGCGGACCCGACCTCCGCATGTAGCGGGGGGGGTCCCGATCGGACCCCCCACCCGCTAATAGGCGAGGACGTACGTGTACGCCCATGTGCCTGTACGTGCCATATTGTGGACGTATATGTACATGCGGGGGTCGGGAACTGGTTAACTATGTGCGATAAGAGGGACACCCCATATTGTTTCCACTTCAGACCATAGGGTAGTTTTGCTATTTCTCGGTAGTATAAGTTGTCCCATATGGGGCTGTATTTAGTGAATCCTGTCACCCCCTGCATCATCCTGACCTTGTTCCAAACCTTTTGCATAAGTGCATATGTGGGGAACCGTTTGTTGGATTTTGCGTACTGCAAGGCCTCTAGTCCCTCCATCACTTCCCCCCCGGTCGTGAATCTGAGCAGCCGAGCCTTGGAATCCCTCAGGTTCAGCTGGAGATCCTGTTGGGGGCCTACCACCCTCGCAATGTGTTGCGCCTGGGAGGCCAAATAATAGAGCCAGGGGTTGGGCAATGCCAATCCGCCGGCCTCCTTTGGGCACTGCAGTTGCTCAAGTTTAATCCTGGGGGGTTTCGTTAGCCAAATCAGGGAGCGGAAAATAGAATTAATAATTCTAAACTTTTTCAGAGGGATAACTATCGGGGAGTTATGTAATATGTACAATAATTGAGGCATGAGAATCATCTTTATCAAGTTTACCCTCCCTACTGGCGACAATTTAAGCTTGCTCCACACCTTTATCCGGTCCCTACTGCGATTAATCAAGGGGGTGAGGTTTATTCTAACATAATCTAGCGGGCATGCGGTAACTTGAATACCAAGGTATCGAAAGGATTCAGATACTGGGATGTCCTGTATAGTGCTTAAGGGCGGACGTGGCCGTCGATCAAGCAGAAGCAGAGAGGACTTAGTCCAGTTGATGGTCAGACCCGAGTATACGCCGAACCGTCGGACCACATTCATGGCCTCTGTCAGCGAGGCAGCCGTGTCCCAGAGAAGCAACATGGTGTCGTCCGCGTACAACATAATTTTCTCGTGCAGGTCTCCAAAGTGGAATCCCTGGATCAGAGGATCCGTCCGAATCAAGGCCGCGAGGGGCTCAATGGCCAGGGCAAAGAGGAGGGGCGACAGTGGGCACCCCTGCCTCGTGCCCCTGTGTAAATTAAACGTGCGCGACACTCTGCCACCCTCCCTGATCGCCGCCACCGGGGACGAGTATAGGAGCTGGACCCAAGAAATGAATCCCTCTCCAAACCCAAATTTCCGCATCACTGCCCAGAGATACTCCCATTCGACGCTGTCAAACGCCTTGTGTGCGTCGAGAGACAGCAGAGCTCTGTCCCCCATGTTGTCCGCCTGTGATTGCATGTTGAGAAAGAGTCTCCTCAAGTTTATAGCCGTCGATTTCTGCGGCATAAACCCTGATTGGTCAGAATGAATGATGGTGGAAATGGCCCCATTCAGCCTGACCGCCAGGACCTTGGCGAGAATATTTACATCATTCTGCAGCAGGGAGATTGGTCTGTAGGATCCCGGGTCAAGCGGGTCTTTGTCTGGTTTCAAGATCAGGACAATATTCGCCCTGGTCATAGATGTAGGAAGAGTACCCGGCTCCCTTGCGGCATTAAACACCTTCAAGAGATGTGGCAGTATCAGTTCCCCATACTGTTTGTATATTTCCGCAGGGAGACCGTCGTCTCCAGGGTCCTTCGAATTAGGAAACAGGCTAGTTGCTGCTTGCAATTCGCCCAGTGTCAGGGGGGCCTCTAGCATCTCCCTATTGGCGGCCGACAGTTGCGGCAGTTGAACTGGGTCCAGATATTCCCTCAGTGAGTCCAGAGAGTATGTACCCCTGGAGTCATAGAGGGAAGAGTAAAATCCGACCAACTCGGCCAGGACCTGGTCAGGGGAATTCGTCACTCCTCCGCCAGAGGCGCCTATGGAGGGAGACAACTGCTGAGCGTGGGCAATGGTGGCCAACATGCGGCCCGTATGTTCACCCTCCTCATAGAAAGCTGCCCTCTGAAAAAATCGTTTCCTCTCTGCCCCCGAAGTCGTGACCCGGTACAGAGCATCCTGCGCCGACAGCCACGCCTCCCTATTTGTGTCTGAGGGGTCAGCAATGAATGTGGCCTCAAGGTTCTCCGCCATCCTCTCTATCCCCTCTCTTTGTGCATTTGTCCTTCCCTTAATGGCCTGGATCTCCGTAATAAACAAGCCCCTCAGGACGGCCTTAAAGGCCTCCCAAGTGACCGCTACATTGTCGGTGTCATTGTGTATACGCCAGTATTCCTCGATGCGGGCCTCAATGTGCTCATGTGTCGGAAAAAGGCTCAACCAGAAGGCGTTCATCTTCCACGGGGCCTTGGCCACCGCAGAAGGGGGACGCACCTCCAAGGATACTATGAGCGGGGAATGATCCGAGACACTTCTCAGACCATACACCACCTCTGAAACATACCTCTCGGCAGCATGTGAACATAGACATAGGTCTATCCTAGACAGGGATGAATGGCTTTTGGAGAAACATGAAAATTGTTTGTCCCCGGGGTGTCTAGCCCTCCAAGGGTCCCTCCACCCCACCTCCTCCGCCAACTTTCTGAGGGCCGTTCGTCGTGTCCCTCTCCCAACCCCACTTGGCGGATGTTTATCCACCAGAGGGTCCATATAGCAGTTGAAGTCCCCGAAGGCAAAAAGTGGCACCTCCGGGAACCGCACCTGAAACTGAACCAACGCCCTTAGTACCTGGTTGTTGTAAGGGGGTGGCACATAAACAAAAGCAAGGATACATTTAAAGGCAGACAGCTTGCATAAAAGAAAAACATATCTCCCGTCAACATCTATATCAGCATGTATTTCTTCATAATCCAGTGAACTATGCACCATCACACTCACACCCCTCGAGTACGAGGTGTGAGTGGAATGATACGCCTTACCCACCCACCGATACCCCAGACAAGAAACAGAGTCAGGGGTCAAATGAGTTTCCTGGAGGGCACATATAGCAGGCAACTGTTTTCTCATCAAAGACGATACCATAGTTCTCTTCAGCGGGTCCTGCAGTCTTCTAACATTCCATGATAACACAGTGACCGCCGCCATCAGGGAGGTTGTTGCACATCACTGGACCGGGAAAAAACTCCTCCACCCCACCCACCCGCCACCCCCTCAATAGAAGAAGCTGGGACAGGCATCTGGGCTCGTACTAGGTATAGGTTAATCATCCAAGTGCCAAGGCAAAAACGTGATTTCCCATGAGAAAAAAAAGAGAAGGGCAAAGAAAAGTCAAAAAAAGCTCTGGAGTAAATTGAAATTAGGTAATGAACTGAGATACACAGCCGTGCATCAATACAACCCGCACCTCTCTGTCGGTGCAGGCCAACCGCCTGTAGGGGGTGTGCACCCATCTGCCCGCAGGCCCTTTGTAAGCTCAAACTGTGGGGCACCAACTGGCAACCCCAGAAACCGTGGGACAACAGGTCCCTGCATTCTTCCAGGTGATCAGCACCTATGGCTTCAGCCACAGCACTCCTCGTTGCTGGGTGTGGCAATAACAGCATTTCCGAACTCGCATTGTAGATCAAAAACAAGAAGGATGTTGTGTGTTTCCGGCAGGTCCCTCATCCGAGGGGCAACATAGGCAGGGTATACACTGTTGAACCAGAATGTCAGTCCTCCTCCACCCGGGGTCTTCTAACCTGGCGTAGTGCCCCTTCATTAGCGTCCAACCAGTCAGAGGCGTCAGCAGGGTGTTCAAAAAAGTGGGCCTTTTGGGAAAAGTGGGAAAAAATGGGTATTGCAGAGTATTTGGGTATTGCAGAGTATTGGGGTATTGCAGAGTATGGGGGGTATTGCAGAGTATCGCTCAGGGTATTGGGGTATTGCAGAGTTTCACGCAGGGTATTGCAGAGTATTGGGGTATTGCAGAGTATCGCGCAGGGTATTGCAGAGTATTGGGGTATTGCAGAGTATTGGGGTATTGCAGAGTATCGAGCAAGGGTATTGCAGAGTATTGGGGTATTGCAGAGTATCGCGCAGGGTATTGCAGAGTATTGGGGTATTGCAGAGTATCGCGCAGGCTATTGCAGAGTATTGAGGTATTGCAGAGTATCGTGCAGAGTATTGGGGTATTTCAGAGTATTGGGGTATTGCAGAATATTGGGGTATTGCAGAGTATTGCGCAGGGTATTGCAGAGTATTGGGGTATTGCAGAGTATTGTGCAGGGATAGCTGAGCTGGGATGGAAGGATGGCTGGATCTGTGACTGCATTTGTCACAGATCCAGCCCTCACTGCTGCTGCTGACACCCGCTCCCCCCCCCCTCTTCTCACACTGTACCGGACGGTACAGAGAGGAGAGGGAGGAACCGGCGTCATCAAATGACGCCGGTTTGTTTACAAGTGATCGCTCCGTCATTTGACGGAGCGATCACATGGTATACGGCGATGATCAGCGGCAATTTACCGCGATCCGTTATGCGCCAGGTCTTCTAGACCCGGCGCTTACGGATGATTCCAGGAGTGCGCCCCAGGGGGCGCGCGAGTGGAGGATTCTGGGAGGACGTCCCAGAGATGTCCTCCCAGAATAACTCGACCGCGCTGTAGCAGTAAAATGTCTATGGCGCGGTGGGCAACTGGTTAAGGAGCTTACAATCTAAAGTCCCTTAGATACCAGAGAAATTGTAGCGATGGACTTTAAAAGGCAAAAAGTTATTGGCACTCCAGAAGGCGGCATCAAAAGAACAATAGAGTAGCCGAAGGATACCAAATGCTCACATAAGCAACGCCATGAGTAAATAGCCCAGCACCATATCAGTCCCATCTCCAACAGAGGAACCCAACAGGGCCCAACACTCAGGCCCCGTACACACGACAGTTTCTCGGCAGAATTTAGCCAGAAACTCAATCGGAGCTGGATTCTGCCGAGAAACTCAGTCGTGTGTACACTTTTCACCGAGGAAGCCGACGAGGAACTCGTCGGGCCAAATAGAGAACATGTTCTCTATTTCCTCGTTGTTCAATGAGGAAAGTTGGCCCGCCGAGATCCTCGGCGGCTTCAACACAGAACTCGATGAGGAACTCGATGTGTTTGGCACGTCGAGTTCCTCGGACGTGTGCACGGGGCCTCACAGTAGAAGGTTCAAAATGGTCAGTCATATAGAGTAGTCCAAAGCATACCTTCAACGTCCCTTAACTGGCATTACTGACCGTTACCAACCTTTGGCTTGTTCCTCAACTATACTTCTGCTTGATCCCAATCTGCAACCACTTGCTACTGACTTTTGTCTTGCTCCTCAACTATGCTTTTGCCTAATCCCAACCTGCAACCACTTGTTACTGAACTTTGTCTTGTTCCTTGTAACGAAACGTACCACACTCCGCTTGAGTGTTTTCATCATATACCACTTCCTTCCAGTCTGAATATAGATATCAGATATTCCAACCGCTCACAAGCACAAAACAAGATGATACTTGTTTAGTTGCTGAACATGGACTGTTTATTAGAACCAAAATACAAGTCTTATATACAGTTAAAGAGGAGGTTCACCCCTTCTGCTCATATTACTCTAACAATACACCTGTAACCAGAAACATAAATTAACATGAGCTAATTAACTAATCCCTTAAAGCAGCCGATGTGACTCCGTGCCCTCCTGTGCATTGGTATGATTAATCAGGATTTCACTACAGGTCTGACTTGTTGTCACTGAGCTTCACACATTAGATTATACATTATCATAAGTATAAACACAGAACACCTTCTCACAATAGCAGGAGCTCCAGCAGGAGTCGGCCCGTCTCCTACATTGTACAGAGGCCAATGTGATCAGCTCTCTCAACTAACATGTTGGGTTCAGAATCAAACAAACCAAGAATAGTCTTTACATATATCCTGGGAGATATTGTGGATAAATATTACTGTCCCATTTTAAGTAATCCAAGATATATTTTCTCAGTCACCCTGTGCCAGGATGGCACAGGGTGACTTATGCCGCGTACACACGATCAGTTAAACCGATGAGAATAGTCTGATGGACCCTATGGGTTATTTATCCATAGGTTAAAAAAAGCAATCTTGTTTTAAATGTAACCGATGGATTCCTAACCGATGGGAAAAAAAACGATCATTAGTAGGCACAACCATTGGTTAAAAATCCAAGCATGCTCAGAATCAAGTCGACGCATGCTTGGAAGCATTCAACTTAATTTTTTTCAGCATGTCGTTGTGTTTTACGTCACTGCGTTCTGACACGATTGTTTTTTTAACCGATGGTGTGTAGGCGTGATGGACCATCAGTCAGCTTCATCGGTTAACCGATCGTGTGTACGCGGCATTAGACATAAGAGGTGCATGGGGAGCTGAAAGAAGGGTTTCCCAACCTCTCCAAGGGATTCTGGGTTCCACGGGCCCTCCCGTCACATTCCTCAACTACACTTCTAGCTAATCCCAACCTGCAATCATTTGTTACTGACTTTTGGCTTCTACTTGATGCCTACTTGCTATATTTGTTACTGGATCCTGGCTTGCTCATCTCCTGTTGGAGTGATCCTAAGGACGATGACCTGGTACTAGCACATAACAAAACCCACCATCACCACCAGGAGCTCTAGTAAATACTGGTCTGTTTGCGTAAGTGAATCGTGAATGGCGCTGGACGCCATTCACGTTCACTTTGAAGCAAATGACGTCCTTGCGACGTCATTTGCCACAATGCACGTCGGGAAAGTTTCCCGACGGAGCATGCGCTGTACGCTCGGCGCTGGAGCGCGCCTAATTTAAATGATTCCCGCCCCCGGCGGGATCATTTACATTGCGCGTGCTTACGCCGGGCAATTTTGCCGGCGTGCCCTCGCAATTTACGGAGCTACTGCTCCGTGAATCGAGGGCAGCGCAAATTATTTGCGGGGGCGTAGGGCAAAATCGTTGCCCTGTGCCTCCGCAAATAATGCGCAAGTCGTACCTGAATCCGGGCCATTGAGTGAGTGAGTGAAAAACTTGTATAGCGCAACACATGGGGACTGAATCGCCTCAGGGCACTTGGTATCCATTCCCTACTGTATTTAGCCTTCAGAATAGATGTGTTTTGAGTTTTTTTCTGAAGGCCTGGTGATTCACTTCCGTTCGAATGCTGGTTGGTAGAGCGTTCCATAGTCTGGGTCCTTGGACTGCAAATCTTCGTTCTCCTTTGGACTTGTATCTGGCCTTGGGTATGTGGAGTCGTTTTTGGTTGGTGGAGCGGAGAATGCGATCGGGGTTGTGAGATTTTTTATGTTTATTTCATTTTTTACATTGATATTGGAGGGGCATTTCCTTGAACACATTTATGTGTCAGACAAAGTGTCTTAACCCTTTCATGCGCCCTCGGCTTCCGGGGGTTTTACCGGGATGATGCCCGCAGCTGCAGGCATCATCCCGGTACCGTTGTTTAGAGCCGGCGATTGGCTATCCAGGCATAACAACCGATGCGGCTAAAAGCTGCTCGGTTGTTATGCCGGAGGAGCAGGAGGGGACATCCCCCCTCCTGCCGCCTCTCGCCGCTCTGACCGGGTCTCCCGTCCCACCGGGAGACCCGATCCTCGATCCTGCAGCTCCAGTGTTCAGTCGCAGACTGAAACAAAGCCGTAAACGGCTTTGATTCAGTCTCCGTAATGTAAACCCGGAAGCAACGTCATGACCTCCGATCCCTCCATAAAGAGTACCTGTCACCACCTATTACTGTCACAAGGGATGTTTACATTCCTTGTGACAGCAATAAAAGTGATAAAAAAATAAATAAAAAAAAACACGATTTTAATATTATAAAAATAAATAAAATAAATAAGAAAAACATTTTTTTACAGACCCCCCTACATTACAGAGACATAACCTGCGGCCCGTGGGCTGCCGCGGGCCACCGGGCATATGCCCGGTATGCCCTATGGCCACTCCGGGCCAGATCACTTTGTGAGTAAGGCCTTGCTGCCGACATGGTCTCTGGTCTGGACCACTTTACACCATGGGAAGTGCATCATGGACCTCCTTAGTCACCCCACTACCAGGACCCACTGTTAACTGGCTAACACTTAGTAGTTCCAGTGAAGGTAACTCTTAAGGCGTCAGCATACCAAGACATTTTGGACAATTTCATGGTTCCAACTTTGTGTTGTGGACAGCCCCTTCCTGTTCCAACATGACTGTGCACCAGTGCACAAAGCAAGGTCCATAAAAACATGGATGAGCGAGTTTGGAGTGGAGGAACTTGACCGGCCTCCACAGAGTCCTGATCTCAACCCGATAGAACACATTTAGGATGCATTAAAGCGGAGGTTCACCCAAATAACATTTATATAAGACCAAATTCTTTATACTATCAGCATGTACAGTCGGCACTTTTTTTTTTTTAGGCTGTACATACCTTATAATCTATATTTGCAATCCGCGGGAGTAGGCATTTCCAAGCTGAGCCGCAATGTAATCTGGGCATTCGCCCAGATGATTGATGTCTATCAGAAAAATTAAAAAAGCAGAGGTGATCAAATACCACCAAAAGAAAGCTCTATTTGTGGGAAAAAAAGGACGTCAATTTTGTTTGGATGCCACATCGCACGACTGCGCAATTGTCAGTTAAAGCGACACAGTGCCGAATCGCAAAAAAGGGCCCGGTCATTGGGCAGCCCCCTCACAGTTAGAATTACTCCATAGGACACACGTAACCCCTTCCTCGCCCCCTAGTGGTTAGCCCCTTTCCTGCCAGTGTAATTTTCACAGTAATCAGTGCATTTTTATAGCGCTGATCGCTGTATAAATGACAAGTGGTTAAAGGTGACCTCTGCTTGTGGTTTCTTTTTCCTCCCATGCTCAGTTTGAATTGCACCAATTTGTGGCCAGCTTACTTTAGACTCATCAAATTTATATTTATCTAAAACAAACACATAAAAAAAAAAGCGAATGTTTTCCTTTGAGCATTGGAATCATTAGCAAAGAAACAAACAAGAAAGAGAAGACGTGTTATTGTGGAACGCAACCTCTAAGAACTAATGGAAATCAGCGAGGTTACGCTATCAGAGAGTCAAGCTGAGTGCGCCTACGGCCCCGGCTTACCTTTTTCACACGCGCCGGAGGAAGCAGACGCAACACATCTTTGCCGAACTGAAAGGTCAGTCCGTCGTTCTCGCTGTGTCCTATTTAATAGCTACATCGCTGCGCAGCTTAGGGAGTGAAGGTTTATTCCATTTAAAAGTCGGCGGCTTTGATGTTTTTTTCCGGGGTCTTGGAAAGAAGCGTATTTACAGAAAATTGTAATGGAAGGATATTTGAGGAAAGAAAAAAAACAAACATTCTTTGCCGTGCTTGTGAGATGAAAAGAAAGTAGCATTACGCAGAACAATTTTCCAAATGCGTTTTTAGTAGATGCAGCATTCCTGCCATGATACGCAATTAGGGGGAAATTTGTGTTTTCTCTCATCTGAGCGTGTGGAATTCCAGACAAAACTTTTTTTTCTAAAAGTGGAAATAAACAGGAGGGGGAGGGATGGCTGGCCAGCATTGCCATAAGTATGCCTAGCACCCTAGTAGGTTGCCCCTAGGGGCCAGAGGCAGGAATTACTTTAGGCAGGGGTCCTACAGTAGAGGATCTGATGACACTGGAGACGGGCTAAAGAGCAGCACTCTAACCCACTCAGGAAGGGAAGTGTGAAGCCCAAAACCCTCCTACCAGTTCAAACCTTAAAGTGGAGGTCCCACTAAACAAAATATATTAAAAGACAGCAGCTAAAAATACTGCAGCTGCTGACTTTTAATGCATGGACACCAAGTTCCCATTTCACACCTATATGCCACGATTTTGGACTGCAAAATCGCATGACAAGTCATTCTCCATGATTTTCAATGACTTCCATTCATATTGGCACGACTTTAAAGCGGTAGTTCCCACTCAAAAAAATTGTTAAGATTAGATTCATGCTCATTTTGTCTAGGGGAATCGGGTAGTTTTAAAAAAAAAAAAAGCAGTACTTACCGTTTTAGAGAGCGCTCTTCTCCGCCGCTTCCGGGTTTGGTCTTCGGCACTGGGCGTTCCTTCTTGATTGACAGTCTTCCGTCAGGCTTCCGACGGTCGCATCTATGGCCCCGTACACACGAGAGGATCGATCCGCTGAAATTGATCCGCGGATCGGTTTCAGCGGATAGATCCGCTGGTGTGTACGATCCAGCGGATATTTATTCGCGGATATTTTTCGGGCCGACCGATTTCCAGCGGATAAAAATGTCTTAGCATGCTAAGAAATCTATCCGCTGGAATCGGCTCCAGCGGATCGATCCGGTGGTCTGTACAGACTCACCGGATCGATCCGTCCGAACCCGTCCCTCGCATGCGTCGTAATGATTCGACGCATGCGTGGAATTCCTTATATGACAGCGTCGCGCACGTCGCCGCGTCATCATCGCGGTGACGGCGCGACACGTCATCGCGATGGGAATTCGGCGCAGATTTCGATCCGATGGTGTGTACACTCCATCGGATCAAAATCCTCAGAGGATTTATCCGCGGAAACGGTCCGGAGGACCGTATCCGCTGATAAATCCTCTCGTGTGTACTAGGCATATCCCGTCACGATTTTCCGAAAGTAGCCGAACGTCGGTGCGCAGGCGCCGTATAGAGCCGCACCGACGTTCGGCTTCTTTCGGCTACTCGTGACGCGATGGATGCGACCGTCTCAGTTTAGGCCGACTTGTATTCTTCTACATATTTTTGGTAAAAAAAAAAATCGCAATAAGCGTATATTGATTGGTTTGCGCAAAAGTTTTAGCGTCTACATAATAGGGGATAGTTTTATAGCATTTTTATTAATATATTTTTTTTATTAGTAATGGCGGATCTGTGTTTTTTATCGCGACTGCGACATTATGGCGGACACATCGGACACTTTTGATGCTATTTTGCGACCATTGTCATTTATACAGCAATCAGTGCTAAAAAAATGCCCTGATACTGTGTAAATGACACTGGCAGGGAAAGGCTTAACCACAAGGGGGCGAGGAAAGGGGCGAGGAAAGGGGTTTAGTGTGTCCTAGGGAGTGATTCTAACTGTGTGGGGGCTGGGCTACTAGTGATTACTGCTCCCAATGACAGGGAGCTGTAGATCACTGTCCTGGCTGTCATAGGCATCTCCCTGTTCTGCCACCAGGGGCGGACTGACAACTCATGGGGCCCCCAGGCAATAGGAGATTATGGGGCCCCAGAGCATTAAGAGATTATGGGGCCCCAGGGCAATAGGAGATTATGGGGCCCCGAGCAATAGGAGATTATGGGGCCCCCGGGCAATAGCAGATTATGGGGCCCCCGGGCAATAGGAGATTATGGGGCCCCTGAGCAATAGGAGATTATGGGGCCCCAGGGCAATAGGAGATTATGGGGCCCCAGGGCAATAGGAGATTATGGGGCCCCCGGGCAATAGAAGATTATGGGGCCCCCCGGGCAATAGATTATGGGGTCACACAGCATACACACACATACAGTATACATACACAGTATACACACACAATATGCACACACAGTATGCACACACACATTATACATACACACACTGAAAAGGTACTGGAGAGGCGGGGCAGCTATAATTTTGGGATTTTTTTTAAAAAACACTGTCCCTGGTTTTACTGAGGCTGGCAACCCCTAGTGGCATGGGGCCCTCGGGCAGTGCCCGAGTGCCCGAATGGTCAGTCCGCCCCTGTCTGCAACTCCGTGACACGATCGCGGGACACCGGCGGACATCGAGTCCGCGGGTCCCGGCAGGGGAGCGTGCACGACGCCGGCGGCAAATTCAAAGCAACGTACCTGTACGTTGCTTTGCGCAGCCGTGCCATTCTGCTAACGTACTGTATTTATCGGCATATAACGCTCACCGGCGTATAACGCGCACCCCAATTTCAGAGGGAAGTTTCAGGAACATTTTTTTTTTTTCATTTTGTGGTCCATCTGCAGCCTTAATGCAGCCTAGCCTGTGCCCAAATGCAGCCTGTGCCCAAATGCAGCCTGTGCCAAAAATGCAGCCTGTGCCCAAATGGAGCCTGTGCCCAAATGCAGCCTATGCCCAAATGCAGCCTCACCTTCTCTCGTGGGAATCAACGAGCCGAGCCGTCATCCGAGCCGAGCCATCATTTCCTGTTCATTCGGCGGCAGTCACACACACACAGTCCCGCCTCCGCCATCGGCATTGGACCAGCTTCTGTGATTGATAGAACACTGGTCCAATGCCGGTGGCGGAAGCGGGAATGTGTGTGTGACGTGTGTTGAGTAAACAGGAGAGACGGCGCAATAATTTCCCGTGGCACTCGGCGGCACTCGTCCCCCTCCTTCCCCTCCGAGCCGAGGTACAGCCAAGGTACAGTATCGGCGTATAACGCGCACCCGTGATTTTCCCCATATTTTCAGGGGGAAAAAGTGCGCGTTATACGCCGATAAATACGGTATATGTTAGGGTGTCCACATTTCCAAACTACCATTCAGGGACACCCTCCCTTCCCAAAAATCAGCTTGTGCTGTAACAAATCACAGCACAGTGATCGGACACAAGAGGCGGGATTTATGATTTCCCCAATCAGAAGCAGGGGGCAGAACTGTGCAGGCATTCCCGGCCAGGACAAGTACTGTCAGCGAGTAAAGTGGTGATGTTTGTCAGCCTTTTTTGGGGGCATCAGATTGGCCTGGGGGGTGGCTGTGTCAGTTTCATTCCAGGACACTGTATTGTGCTGGAATGAATGTGCCTGGGACAGACCTGCAAAATGCGGGACTGTCCCGGGCAATCCGGGACACGTGGTCACCCTAGTATATGTACAGGCGGCGGTCGGTAAGTGGTTAAAAAGCTGTGCAACAAGTAGGTAAATCGCCTGCTAAGAAAACACATTTTCTGGCTGTTGGAGAATTTATATACAAGGCACTGAGCAAATTCCCATCACTTTTCTTCCCATGCTTCCTTACCTGTCCTAGATTAGCGAACACTGATAAGAACCAGTTCATAAATGCTAATTAAATTAAGACAGATCAAAACAGAATTAACATAGGACAATTTTTACCTTTCATCTCCACGTCAAGTCAAAAAGAGGAACCTTTTATTACAGTCGTACAAATTAATAAAATGTCAGCAAGTGTTCCAACGTCAAAGGCCTAAAAATGTTACAAAGCGAGCGAGACAAAAGGAGATAATTATTCACCGAGTACAAAATATCCCAAATGTCTGGAGAAGAAGAGATGGTTATGAACGTGTAGAAGAGACAAGAAAATAATTGCAGCATCAATCATCTTCTTCAAATTTCAATACCAAACTAGGCAGGCGATCCCGAAAACCTCTGGTCCGCGGCATCTGCGGTGGGAACTTTTCCAAATATCGAACATCACCTATATTCACCAGCAGGGGGAGGGGGCTGGACCAGGGGGCAGGGTGGAAATTGCCTCCCAGGCCATCCTGACTTATGTTCAAAATGGCCGACAGCCACTGCCCGCTACCATTTTTTTTATTCTGGTCTAGGAAGTTGGCGGCATGGCCACAGCGGCCGACCAGTAGCTGTTACATTCCGGGAGTTGTAGTCCACGCTCAAGCTCCCAGTGGGTGGAAAACAGAGCAGCTCAGAGAAAACTACAACTCCCAGAGACTGGATTTTTGGAAGCAGGCAGAGGCAGGGTGTGCCATGGAGTCAGGACGCAGGGCTGGGTGCTGGCTGCAACTTGACCCAAGGGCCAGGAGAATTACCCCCCCAGGAGCCTGTGGCATTGAAGGACCTGCTGATATCACTGAGGTGCAGTGGCGGCCCGCCCATAGGGGGCGCCCGGGCGCCGCCCCCCCTCCCCCAGTCAGTAAAAAAAAAAATCTAAAAAAAAAAAAAAAAAAAAAAATTTTTTTATTTAAACATGTCCCTTTAAGGAAAAAAAATTCCAAAAAAGGTTCTTATGTGCACTGAGTCCGGGCGTCGGGCGCCGGGAAAAGCGCGGTATGGGTAGCGCCACGTCTGTGCAATCACGGGATTGCAGACGTGGCGCTACATTGGCAGCCCAAAAATGCCTTTGTGGCGCGGTCCATCGCGCCACTTGCTTCCGGCGCGATGGACTGCATTGTTATGGCTGGGCGGGTGCATCCACTATTTGTGCTCGTTCCGTCCTGACGTCCCTGGAAGAACAGGAAGTGACGTCGGGACTCGGGGCGCTCAGTGCGAGTACAGGTAAGCTGAGCTATGCCGCCTGCCTCTGCCCCTCTGTAATGGACTGTTTTCTCTGCAAAGTTCGGCGGCAGCAGCTGCAGCTGTCCACCCCCCTTCTGCAAAGATTACCTGTGTTCCAATTTTTTTTTTGTGAATATTCGGCCGAAATCGCGGCACCCCCCCCCCCCCCGGGGGGGGGGGGGGGGGTGCCGCGATTTCGGCCGAATATTCACTATAACATTTTTTTTGGAACATTTGGAATTTTTTTTTTTAGTGCACATTTGGCCGAAATCGCGGCACCCCCATCCCCCCGCAGGGGGGGGGGGGGGGATGGGGGTGCCGCGATTTCGGCCGAATGTTCACTAGACATGATGAGCAATTAACCCAGTGCAGATGTAGGCTCATTGCAAGGGTGGATTTTTTTTTAACATTTTCATGGAGTTGGGCATAATAAATGATTTTTAATGTTCAATGCAATGCATAATCTGGGTGAAATGCCAGCCGTCAGCAGCCTGAGCCCCAGGAGAAGATGGGGAGCTACAAGTCCCAGCAGGTTATAATATAAGGCTCCTAGGTGGATGGGAGTCTTATATTATAAACCTGCTGGGACTTGTAGTTCCCCATCTTCTCCTGGGGCTCAGGTGCATGCAATCCACCATCTATGGGACTACAAGTCCCAGCAGTGAGAAAAACTGGACAAAGATGGTGGATTGCATGCACCTGAGCCCCAGGAGACGATGGAGAACTACAAGTCCCAGCAGGTTATAATATAAAGCTCCGAGGTGGATGTATGACTGGACAGTGACACAGTGGGGACAATTGGCACAGTGGCTGTGTTTGATGGCATGGTACAGTGGCTGCATTTGATGGCATGGCACAGTGGTGACAATTGATGGCACAGTGACCACAATTGATGGCATGGCACAGTGGCTGCATTTGATGGCATGGTACAGTGGCTGCATTTGATGGCATGGTACAGTGGCTGCATTTGATGGCATGGCACAGTGGCTGCATTTGATGGCATGGTACAGTGGCTGCATTTGATGGCATGGCACAGTGGTGACAATTGATGGCACAGTGGCCACAATTGATGGCATGGCACAGTGGTGACAATTGATGGCACAGTGACCACAATTGATGGCATGGTACAGTGGCTGCATTTGATGGCATGGTACAGTGGCTGCATTTGATGGCATGGCACAGTGGTGACAATTGATGGCACAGTGACCACAATTGATGGCATGGTACAGTGGCTGCATTTGATGGCATGGTACAGTGGCTGCATTTGATGGCATGGTACAGTGGCTGCATTTGATGGCATGGCACAGTGGTGACAATTGATGGCACAGTGACCACAATTGATGGCATGGCACAGTGGCTGCATTTGATGGCATGGCACAGTGGCTGCATTTGATGGCATGGTACAGTGGCTGCATTTGATGGCATTGCACAGTGGCTGCATTTGATGGCATGGCACAGTGGCTGCATTTGATGGCATGGCACAGTGGCTGCATTTGATGGCATGGCACAGTGGTGACAATTGATGGCATGGCACAGTGGTGACAATTGATGGCACAGTGACCACAATTGATGGCATGGCACAGTGGCTGCATTTGATGGCATGGTACAGTGGCTGCATTTGATGGCATGGTACAGTGGCTGCATTTGATGGCATGGCACAGTGGCTGCATTTGATGGCATGGCACAGTGGTGACAATTGATGGCACAGTGACCACAATTGATGGCATGGTACAGTGGCTGCATTTGATGGCATGGTACAGTGGCTGCATTTGATGGCATGGTACAGTGGCTGTGTTTGATGGCATGGTACAGTGGCTGTGTTTGATGGCATGGTACAGTGGTGACAATTGATGGCATGGTACAGTGGTGACAATTGATGGCACAGTGACTGCATTTGATGGCATGGCACAGTGGTGATAATTGATGGCACAGTGGCTGCGTTTGATGGCATGGCACAGTGGTGCGAATTGATGGAACAGTGGCTGCATTTGATGGGCACAGTGAGGCTTATATTTTTTTTTCTTCTTCGTTTGCGCCCCCCCAAAAATTTTGAGCACCAGCCGCCACTGCTGAGGTGAGACCCTGAAATCCATAGCTGACCACCCCCCCCATACACCCCATGTAACCTGCCCCAGTGATCAGGCTGCATTGATGGGCACTGGAGTTGGCTGCACTGGTGAGGCTGCATTGAAAAACCGGATGGGCCAAAGATGATGGTGAGCTGATTTGGCGGTTCAATGGCCACTTGACTGAACTTGCCCCCCAGGCCTAAGGCTGTCAGCCCTCCCCTGGCCACTTGACTGGACTTTCCCCCCAGGCCTAAGGCTGCCAGCCCTCCCCTGTTCACCAGGGATTGGCACTCTATTGCTTGGCACCAAACCGTGGTTTCTGCTCCAGCAGAAATTGAAGGGCAAAAACACAATCAAAAGCCTCATACACACGATCGGACTTCAAACAAACTTTTC